>NC_061508.1:78240769-78346465 GCF_022539505.1 Lolium rigidum | reverse complement strand
CTTCGGTCTTACGGAAGCTTCGTGGCAAAATAGGACCACGGGCGTTGATTTCGTCCAATTCCGAGAATATTTCGTTACTAGGATTTCGAAACCAAAAACAGCAGAAAACAAGAATCGGCTCTTCGGCATCTTGTTAATAGGTTAGTTCCAGAAAATGCACGAATATGACATAAAGTGTGCATAAAACATGTAGATATCATCAATAATGTGGCATGGAACATAAGAAATTATCGATACGTCGGAGACGTATCAGTTACACCTTTTATACTTGAGTTTGCTTCAAACAACCTTGCTAGCCTAGCCTTGTATTGAGAGGAATTCTTCTCGTGCATCCAAATCCTTGAGCCAAATACTATGCCATTTGTGTCCACCATACCTACCTACTACATGGTATTTCTCCTCCATTCCAAAGTAAATTACTTGAGTGCTACATTTAAAATTTCCATTCTTTGTCTTTGCAATATATAGCTCATGGGACAAATAGCTTAAAAACTATCGTGGTGAAGAATATGTACTTATGTGTTTTATTTCTTAATAAGTTGCTTGTTGAGCGGTAACCATGTTTCTGTGGACGCCATCAACTCTTTTACCTTTGTTGAATATCATGTGGGTTGCTATGCATGTTCGTCTTGTCTGAAGTAAGAGCGATTTTCATGATCATATGGTTTGAGTATGCATACTGTTAGAGAAGAACATTGGGCCGCTAACTAAAGGCATGATTCATGGTGGAAGTTTCAGTTTGGACAACTAATTCTCAATCTCTTATGAGAATATTAATTGTTGTTGAATGCTTATGCATTAAAGAGGAGTCCATTATCTGTTGTCTATGTTATCCCGGTATGGATGTCTAAGTTGAGAATAATCAAAAGCGAGAAATCCAATGCGAGCTTTCTCCTTAGACCTTTGTACATGCGGCATAGAGGTACCCCTTTGTGACAATTGGTTGAAACATATGCTATGCAATGATAATCCATGTTAATCCAAGCTAATTAGGACAAGGTGCGAGCACTATTGGTATACTATGCATGAGGCTTGCAACTTATAGGATGTCTTATACATAACACATATGCTTTATTACTACCGTTGACAAAATTGTTTCTTGTTTTCAAAATGAAAAGCTCTAGCACAAATATAGTAATCCATGCTTCCCTCTGCGAAGGGCCATTCTTTTACTTTATTGTTGAGTCAGTTCACCTATTCTTTCTATCTTAGAAGCAAACACTTGTGTTAACTGTGCATTGATTCTTACATGTTTACTTATTGCACTTGTTATATTGCTTTATGTTGACAACTATCCATGAGATATACATGTTACAAGTTGAAAGCAATTGCTGAAACTTAATCATCCTTTGTGTTGCTTCAATGCCTTTACTTTGAATTTATTGCTTTATGAGTTAACTCTTATGCAAGACTTATTGATGCTTGTCTTGAAAGTACTATTCATGAAAAGTCTTTGTTATATGGTTCAGTTGTTTACTCATTGTCTTTACCATTGCTTTGAATCGCTGCATTCATCTCATATGCTTTACAATAGTATTGATCAAGATTATGATAGCATGTCACTTAAGAAATTATCTTTGTTATCGTTTACCTACTCGAGGGCGAGTAGGAACTAAGCTTGGGGATGCTTGATACATCCCAAACGTATCTATAATTTCTTATGTTCCATGCTACTTTTATGATGATACTCACATGTTTTATACACATTATATGTCGTTTTTATGCGTTTTCCGGAACTAACCTATTGACGAGATGCCGAAGGGCCAGTTCCTGTTTTCTGCTGTTTTTGGTTTCAGAAATCTTAGCAAGGAAATATTCTCGGAATTGGACGAAATCAACGCCCAGCATCTTAGAATCACACGAAGCTTCCAGAACACCCGAGAGCCACCAGAGGAGGGCCCTGTGGGCCCCAGATGATAGGCTGGCGTGGCCAGGGGGTGGGCCGCGCCCCCCTACTGTGTCGTCGCCCCGTCAGCCCTCCGACTTCGCCTCTTCGCCTATTTAAGCCTCCTCGACCTAAAACTTTGATACGGAAAAGCCACGGTACGAGCAACCTTCCAGAGCCGCCGCCATCGCGAAGCCAAGATCTGGGGGACGGGAGTCTCTGTTCCGGCACGCCGCCGGGACGGGGAAGTGGCCCCGGAAGGCTCCTCCATCGACACCACCGCCATCTTCATCAACGCTGCTGTCTCCCATGAGGAGGGAGTAGTTCTCCATCGAGGCTAAGGGCTGTACCGGTAGCTATGTGGTTAATCTCTCTCCTATGTACTTCAATACAATGATCTCATGAGCTGCCTTACATGATTGAGATTCATATGAGTTTTGTATCACTATTCATCTATGTGTTACTCTAGTGATGTTATTAAACTAGTCTATTCCTCCTCCATGGTGTAAAGGTGACAAGTGTGTGCATCATGTAGTACTTGGCGTAGCTTATGATTGTAATCTCTTGTAGATTATGAAGTTAATTATTGCTATGATAGTATTGATGTGATCTATTCCTCCTTCATAGTGTGATGGTGACGAGTGTGCATGCTATGTTAGTACTTGGTGTAATTGCAATGATCTATCATGCACTCTAAGGTTATTTAAATATGAACATCGAATGTTGTGAAGCTTGTTAACTCCGGCATTGAGGTGCTCTTGTAGCCCTACGCAATTAGTGGTGTTCATCATCCAACAAGAGAGTGTAGAGTGGTTTTATTATGTGATCAATGTTGAGAGTGTCCACTAGTGAAAGTATGATCCCTAGGCCTTGTTTCTAAGCATCGAAACTCCGTTTATTTACTTGTTCTGTTGCATGTTTACTCGCTGCCATATTTTATTCAGATTGTTATTACCACTCATATCCATCCATATTACTTGTATTTCACTATCTCTTCGCCGAACTAGTGCACCTATACATCCGACAAGTGTATTAGGTGTGTTGGGGACACAAGAAACTTCTTGTATCGTGATTGCGGGGTTGCTTGAGAGGGATATCTTTGACCTCTTCCTCCCTGAGTTCGATAAACCTTGGGTGATCCACTTAAGGGAAACTTGCTGCTGTTCTACAAACCTCTGCTCTTGGAGGCCCAACACTGTCTACAGGAAAAGGAGTGCGCGTAGACATCAGTTGTCAATCTCACCAGCTTGCTGTAAACAAAGGATTAAATGTATAGTGTGGAAGATGATGTTTGTTTGCGAAGAACAGTAAAGAAAGAGTTTGCAATAGATTGTATTTCAGATGTAAAGAATGGACTGGGGTCCACAGTTCACTAGTGGTGTCTCTCCGATAAGAAATAGCATGTTGGGTGAACAAATTACAGTTGGGCAATTGACAAATAAAGAAGGCATAACAATGCACATACATATATCACGATGACTACTGTGAGATTTAATCAGGGCATTACGACAAAGTACATAGGCTCGCTATCCAACATGCATCTATGCCTAAAAAGTCCACCTTCGAGGTTATCATCCGAACCCCTTCCGGTATTAAGTTGCAAACAACGGACAATTGTATTAAGTATGATGCGTAATGTAATCAACACAAATATCCTTAGACAAAGCATTGATGTTTTATCCCTAGTGGCAACAACACATCCACAACCTTAGAACTTTCTATCACCGTCCCGATTCAATGGAGGCATGAACCCACTATCGAGCATAAATACTCCCTCTTGGAGTCACAAGTATCAACTTGGCCAGAGCCTCTACTAGCAACGGAGAGCATGCAAGAACATAAACAACACATATATGATAGATTGATAATCAACTTGACATAGTATTCCATATTCATCGGATCCCAACAAACACAACATGTAGCATTACAAATAGATGATCTTGATCATGATAGGCAGCTCACAAGATCTAACATGATAGCACAATGAGGAGAAGACAACCATCTAGCTATCGCTATGGACCCATAGTCCAGGGGTGAACTACTCACACATCAATCCGGAGGCGATCATGGTGATGAAGAGACCTCCGGGAGATGATTCCCCTCTCCGGCAGGGTGCCGGAGGCGATCTCCTGAATCCCCCGAGATGGGATTGGCGGCGGCGGCGTCTCTGGAAGGTTTTCCGTATCGTGGCTCTCGGTACTGGGGTTTTCGCGATGAAGACTTTAAGTAGGCGGAAGGGCGGAGTCGGAGGAGGCACGGGGGCCCCACACCACAGGGCGGCGCGGGGCCCACCCTGGCCGTGCCGCCTTATGGTGTCGGCGCCCCGTGGCCCCACTTCGTATCTCCCTCGGTCTTCTGGAAGCTTCGTGAAAAAATAAGACCCTGGGCGTTGATTTCGTCCAATTCCGAGAATATTTCCTTTGTAGGATTTCTGAAACCAAAAACAGCAGAAAACATCAACTGGCTCTTCGGCATCTCGTCCATAGGTTACTGCCGGAAAATGCATAAAACATGTGAGTATCATCATAAAAGTAGCATGTAACATAAGAAATTATAGATACGTTTGGGACGTATCAGAGATCCAGAGTATAGGCCGGATCCACGGTCTCTCTTCCCAGATTGAGGAGGGTGTTAGATCGCTCGAGGTGGACTACCGACGAGTGGCGCTATGGAGGAGGTGGGTGTGGCGTTGACGGCGGTGACAAGGACTCCCACAAGCAACTATCGAGACTCGAGAGTTCTAGTCCGAGTCCTCTCCTGCGCCATCCCGCTGGTCCTCCTTGAGGCAGCGCCAGCTGACGATCGAATCGTCTATGATCGGAAATGGTTCCTGGGGTTCGTTGGGCTTGGCCCATTGGGGGCGTGCGAGACAATGCATCAGACGAAGGATTGTTTAACGAAAAGGAGTTGCGTAGTGGTAGAAAATGAAACACGCTCCTCCTTTTCAGGTACTCCCTCCATTTTTGTTTAAAGGGCGCATCTTCAAATCACAGAATTTTCAGAATGGAAGCCAAATAAGGCGCACACAATTAATTAGGCCCAATTATTTCTCTACTTCTCGACCAATGCATGCGAGGAAACGGCAAATTGATTGGCCGTGGGGTTTCCTAAGCGTTTTTCTAGCGATTTGTTAGGCACATCTCCTTAATCACCGAACCGATTTTCACGTTCCACACCCACGGAATTCCTCCAATCGGCATATACCTTGGTCCCAGAGCTGCGCCCTTTTAAAAAAACTAGCAAAAGTGCCCGTGCGTTGCACCGGGTTTACAATAAACAATACATGCTCATAGACCTTGAACAAACATGATATTTATTTTCTTTTGTTTTAGATCATTTGAATATGTTAGCTCTCAGTTCACATTTCATTTTCTTTGTATATAATATAATAAAGCATTTCTTTCTGGATAGGAAAAGCTTTGCCCCTACTTTCCAATCTTTTTGTTTTCTATAATGTTTATCCAACAACACTGACTTAAATAATATACTGTTAGAACTAAGAAGGAAAAGTTGAGATGAAAGGTATGCAAACTCCCGGGTCTTCTGTTGTAAACTTCAAAATCATAGATAATAGCTCTTTTGTACGCCACATTCGAAGATAGATGGCACGTAACTGGAAGGCGCCATCTACGGATGCGATTACCAAATCCCGCAGCTAACAACACCACAAATTCACCAAACAACTATGTTGAAAAATATCACAGAGTAGCTAGGAATATAGGATGCAAAATTATCCAATCCATTATATGTTCTCCTACTTAAAATCCCGACACCAATTTGTCAAGATATTAAATAGCATGCAATACCACCAGGCCTAGTCGGTTGATTGACGTTGTGGTGCCTCGCATAAGTCCTCGACATGGACTGCCTTCATCCTCCTCCGTGCTCCTACAGGTCTCCCTCCAGCGCCAAGCTCGGCACCCGTTTGGCTATGGTCGGAAGTGGGAGGGCCACGCCTTGGTGGAGCAGGAGGAAGTGGAGGTGAGGACGTCCCTCGGATTCTCCACGCCTCACTCGACCAAGCTCGGGCAGAGAACCGACAGAAAAAACAAACCGGTATTATGGCATTGTGTTGTATTAATTATATATTTTGGTGAAAGGGTAAAACCGTAAAATAAAATGTTGGAGGAAAATTTTAGGCTGTAAAATAGTGACTCTATTTTTTGTAGATACAAATATATCTACAAATTAAAAACGTATTTGCAAAAAAAAAACTAAAATGCGTCTAAATTCTTATTTAGGAACGGAGGAATTATAATGTTTAAAACTAATTGATGGAAAATAAGGAAGGAGAAAGTGTCCACTCATTTTTAAGTGCGATGTCTCTTTTGATGCAACATGTAAAGAACAGAAAGAAAATCTCACACGTCAGGATAAGAACATACAAGCAATGAGCGTCACATGTGTATCAGCGCCAATGTCGAGCATGGAGGAGGAAAGGGAATTTTTCTTCCAGCGCGCCCCGCATCCTCCGTCTTCCGTCTTCTCTCGTGCTCGAGGCAGGCCATCTGTGCTCAACCTCGGCCGCCACCACCTGATTTTTCCTGCATATCTGAAGTTCCGATCTCCCTTCTTTAAGATCCCTCTCTGCATCCTCTGAATTTCATATCTGAGCTTCCCGTCCCCCTTCGCTGATTCCACTCTGCCTGCTCTGATTTTCTATCCGTGATCTCAATTTGGCGTCCAGATCCCCCACGCTCCAGCGTTGCGCTGTGCGCTCTCTTCCGCTCTATTCCGAGAGCTGTCAAATGCCATCTTTGTCATTGGTTCATCAGCTCATGTAATTGCTTGCTGATGATTAGAATTTCCGACCATATATAAATCGGGTGATCTTGCTATAAAGGATCGATGTGGGACTATTCAACCGAGAACGTCAAAACATCGGAAACTGCTCGCTAGCGCGCGCGCGCCAGGGTGCATCGTTTCGCTGAAGGGATTTAGGTATTGGGCTCGGCCCGTTAAAACTCGCGGGTGGCTTCGTTCGTTCGTTCGTTCGCCAGAGCTGGTTCCTTTCTTCCGTAGTTCCGTGTTGTTCGGTTCAGTACTGGACTACTGTTTGTTTGGTGGTAGTAGTAGTACAGTAGGATGTGTACGTACGTACAATACAATCGTTTTCTAAAAGAATCTTCACGTAGAGGTTGCATGTATATATGTTTCGAGTTTCGTGCCCTTTTCTCCTTCTATTATTTTTTTGTTCTTTGTTTTCTTAGTTTAATTTTATGGTTCTATGTTTTCTTTTTTTCCCATGGTTTTTTTTCTTTTCTTTCTTTTTTCTCACCTTCTTTTATTTTTCATGTTTTCAATTTGTTTGGTTCACTTCTTTTTTCCTTTTTATTATTTAATTATTTTTTATGTCTTCTAGTAGGATTTTTTTCATCTAGGTTTATTTTTTTCACGTAGCGCAGCGTAATTGCTCGGTGGCGCGCGTGCGCTACGGAAAAAATAGTTGTTCCCCGCGGTGTAGATAGTTGTTCCTCGTCGTGTAGATAGTTGTTCCCTGCCGTGTAGGTAGTTGTTCCCTGCCGTGTAGATAGTTGTTCCCGCCGTGTAGATAGTTGTTCCTCGCGGTGTAGATAGTTGTTCCCTGTCGTGTAGATAGTTGTTCCCCGCGGTGTAGATAGTTGTTCCCTGCTGTGTAGATAGTTGTTCCACGCGGTGTAGATAGTTGTTCCCTGCCGTGTAGATAGTTGTTCCCCGCGGTGTAGATAGTTGTTCCCCGTCGTGTAGATAGTTGTTCCCCGCCGTGTAGATAGTTGTTCCCCGCCGTGTAGATAGTTGTTCCCTGCCGTGTAGATAGTTGTTCCCCGCCGTGTAGATAGTTGTTCCCCGTCGTGTAGATAGTTGTTCCTCGCGGTGTAGATAGTTGTTCCCTGCCCTGTAGATAGTTGTTCCCTGTCGTGTAGATAGTTGTTCCCCGCGGTGTAGATAGTTGTTCCATGTCGTGTAGATAGTTGTTCCCCGCGGTGTAGATAGTTGTTCCCTGCCGTGTAGATAGTTGTTCCACGCGGTGTAGATAGTTGTTCCCTGTCGTGTAGATAGTTGTTCCCCGTCGTGTAGATAGTTGTTCCCTGCCGTGTAGATAGTTGTTCCCTGCCGTGTAGATAGTTGTTCCCTGCCGTGTAGATAGTTGTTCCCTGTTGTGTAGATAGTTGTTCCCTGTCGTGTAGATAGTTGTTCCCTGCTGTCTAGATGTTGTTCCTCTCCGTCTAGGATGTTGTTCCCTACCGTCTAGACTGGTGTTTCCCTTCGTCGAGGTTGTTGTTTCGCTTCATCGAGGTTATTGTTCCTCTCGTCTAAGAAAATGAGCGTGCATGTGACAGAAAATGTAGCTACGCAGCTAGGAGTGGCAGGAGCTAGCAAAGCTAGCAGCTGGCCGGCGGCTCGGTACGTACGCATGTACGTATAGATTATACGGCCGGAGAAAATACGCCATACATGACTTAAGCGGCAGGGAGCGTCACGTCCCATGAATTAGGCCCAATACATGCATGGTAGGTGATCAGGAGCGTCGCGTGTATGGATTAAGCGGCCGGAAGGCCCGGAACGTTGCTACGTACGCATGCACTCGGAAGCGCACCACGTTTCCAGAGCAGTTCCACTTTTTTAGTCCCACATCGCTAATCGAAGGAGCAAAACACTAGCTTAAATACCCGCTCGCGGTAGTAGTTGCCAACCAGTTCTCGTCGCCAGCTTCGATCCAGCTGTTAGACAGCGATCGATACCCGTCTGACGTAAATGGGCTGTCAAATAAAAAGCCCACCCGACGGATTCCTGTGCGAAGTATAACAAGATATCGTAATGTACTACAACATGCATGATAATACCGAACGCAATAACAAGATATCATTGTTGTGCATCTGCGTGGTTGAAAGTTCTAGGTCTTCTTGTTTTTCTTCGGCGGTAGGTCCCACACCTATATTCTAGGCCGTCATAACTGTCAACTCAACAACCTCTTCTTTTGGATGAATTATTGTCTCACCAAACGTAGGTGCTGCAAATACAGATATAACTGAAGAAATACTTATTTTCTGATTAGGCCAAACACTTTGATATTCATAAATATCCGAAGACAACCCTGGATCGTACCCTTCTGTGTCAAACATACAAAAGGGAGTTGAATAATGGATGGAGTAAAAAAAACTTTGGCAGGTGGGTGGTGCGGATGCTAATTTTGTTAGACAGCTTCCTCAAACCTCTTCAGCACATGCAAGCCAAAGCACAATTAGGTAAAACATGGTTGCGGTCCTTATTTTATTAAACATTCATGTGTTATGGCCCGCTGAATTTTGTTCTTGTCACATATGTTCAAGCAGATACACATGAAAATTGTGTTTATAGACAAAGATTACCATACAAAAATTCTAACTTTTTTTTGACTAAAATATAGTTTGATAAAAAAATTCAATATTATATGCACTTCGCTCGTATCCTTTTATGACTCAGCTTACTATGATTGTCTCTCCAAGATTATCTTGGCATGTCTCCAAGAAAAACATGTGACTGCAACTCCACAACGGAATAGAAATTATAGATAAAGGTAATGCTGAATGGAATAAGTCATAACTTCTTGGAAAGGAATAAGTCACACCGTTAATAGCAGATGCTGCTAAATTATGGAAAGACAATCATAAAAGCTGGAGCATTCGGCAACAACACTGCAGAATGATATAATCTGAACCTATATATAATCTTAGACCAAAAAGAATATCAACAGGAGAGTTGATATGAGACCTGCCATTTTCTGAAATAAATCAGCAACATGATTGTAAATTCGAAGGCTATCGCTGCAAATGCATAGACTAAAGATATATATAGAAATAGAAATTTTCCGTGTTGATCTTAACATACATATTCAGTAGGGGAGGAATCCTTTTTTTCCCAGATTCTTGTCCATAGAGAATCTATCTGATTTTGCACCCGACACAAGCAAATCATCACATAAATCTAGAATGCGGTCAGCAAACTTATGTCATCGGAGCATGCATAAAGAACTGGAAATAGATGATTACCAAAGGAGGATACAGGTACTGACCGAGGAGAACAAATCTTATGTCATTGGAGGCGTCGGTGGGGGTCATCAACGGAGCGGAAACATTAGCCATCAGGCTTGTGTGGCATCCGATGCTATTTAAGCGATCTCCTCAATGGATGTCATTCGTGTGTAGAATACTGTTGGACTCCATGAACAACAACGAAGACGGCTTGCGACTAGACGCGCATGTATCCATAGCTTCTTGTTTGCCGAGACGAGCCTTCGCCAATTTCCGATGCACCGTCGCGACACGTGCATCTTCCCCACCTGCCCAACACTCCTTAGTTAGCCAATCAAACCTGGCCACATTCACGGCGCCTAGGATTTTGATTCGGTGGTGCAGCCTCGAGAAATCCCCGCCGGTGATCTCCGTTTTACCCCACATCGGCAGCTCCGACGACTCCACTCTCGCTCTATCTCTTGCCCTCTCCTGCATCGTCCCCACCCCGTTTCTCACCAGAAACGGACTCTGCTGCCGCGTTTGGCCTAGACCTATCTTTAGTAGTATTTAATTAAAATCTGTTCAAAAAGCCAAAATTAATCCCTCTTAGTTCGCTGAATAGTTCATACACATGACATAAAATTGAATGATATTTTGAAAATCCAGGTTTCTCCGAAAATTCACTGAAAACTTTCAAATAAAAGGTATCTTATTACAAAATGTGGTTATTATCAATGTATCAGCATTAAGCAGTCCATGTTCTAAAAAAATGAACACAAATGCAGAGTAATGAACAAAGCAGTACAAAGAAAATTGTGACAAATGCAGAGGAATGAAAAAAAAACAGTGGATCGAGTCCACATACACCAAGCATATTTTGTGTCCATAACGTGAAGTTAGTTAAATCAAAGGGAGGCCAATATGGTACTGCCTAACTGCTAAGTGGATGCTATCATTTCAGAAACCAGCATCACATCATCTGTTTCCCCACCGCATGAATAGAAATCCTGCGCGCTATGCTTTCTTTGTCGAGCAGTTTTCTGTTCGCCCAAACGAATCAGCACCTCGCTGCTGCCAGAAAAAAATTGCATAGCTCGCTGATTGCCTAAGCAAGTCACGCATCTGGGAATCAAATCCTCCTCGCGCAGTGTTTTTTCTTTGTCGTAGCTAGTCCCAGACTCTCAGGCGGATCTAGCGATTAGAGGCGAGACCACTCATACCTCGAGGTAGAAGGGGGCTGGCGACGACTGCAAGAGGCAGATGGATCCGGGAGCCGGCGGAAGGTCCAGGGCACGCGGGCGGGCGGTCGGCCGCATCGGGACGGGAAGGCGAAGTCGATCAATGGTGGGAAGCCAAGCGTGAATGACGTGGACCGAGAGGTTCACGGGATAGCCGGTTCGGCGGCGTGGACGACGCGCTCCGGACTGCCGGAGACGGCGCTGCCGCCTTGTCTCCATCCTTGTCGTCGCCGTTGCCGCAGTGGTGGTCGGGGTGAGCGGCAGGAGGAGCACAACGGCGGCGGCCTCCGCCTGCCCCTGGTATCGTGAGATCGGATCCAGGGATTGGGGTTGGGGTTGGGGTTGGGGCACGATGAGGAGGTTTCCTGCTGGCTTGGCCCACCTGTCAGCGCACGCGTGAGGGCAAACGACGAAGGATTAGGTAGGTTGGACGACCAAACGTATTGAGGATGGCAGAATAAGGAATCACTTTAGTCTTTTTAAGTAGTAGAGATAGAGATAGAGATAGATGGAGGGAGTAGTAGAGATGACCCGTTTTGGTCCATCAAAATTTGTTCAAGTATAGTTTTTTTTAGTTCCAAGGGTTTTTTTCCGGACGATAATATTCTGCATCGAGCTTCAGTGGGCCGACAGCCCACCTGCGTCGGTGGCTCCCTCCGTTTTCCACGTGCGACTTGCTCGCCGCCGCCAAGGGAGAATGGAGAAGGAAACAGACAGGCAGGCAGGGTAGCAGCAGCCGAGTGGCCAACGACTCCTCCTCGACCTCGCCCCATCCCACCACCGCCGTCCTCCTCCGACGAACTCTCTCACCGGATCCCGGCCCACCCGCGAACCCGACGCGACCATGGCCGCCGCAGCAGCGCACGCCCAGCTCCGCGGATCTCCGGCGGCGGCGAGCAGGAGGTGGCCGGCCCCCTCCCGCGCCGCCCTCGTCCGCCCCGTGCCGCTCGCCGCCTCTACCAGGCTCCTCCGCTCCGGTGGACTTTTCCCGGCTAGCTTGGCCACCAAGGTGCGTCCTCCGCTTGGATCTACAACCGCCGTGATGTACATGTGCTGCAGAGCGTGTCCTGCGATCTGGGCTTGGGGATCGCGCTCTCGTCGAGAAATGGTTTACCACGTACTACTGCTAAGGGGGACGACCCCTGGCTAGATGTTGCGCACAACAGTTCAGCTGGTTGAAGATTGGCGCTGAGAGAAGAGGAGGTTGCACTATGCCGATTATTTCGGCATGGATTGCAGAAACTCACGAAATGCGAGTGTTTCCTGAATTGATGGATGGACACGCTGGTTTTTTTTTTTTTTTTGTTGCATCTGCAATTCTGCATATGCTACTCAACTGTCTTTCATAAGCAGAGCGATAGTACATCCGGACCAACCGCCTGTATTATCTAGATCAGGGTAGTACATGCTTCAGATGGGCTTGCCTTCGGCAAACAGTTCTACGAAGGGATTGGGTTTTGAGCATTACTTGATGAATCGGTTGGGTTGTGGGATTTGTGCCGGTTACTTTGGTGACAGGGGAAGTGGTAGATCCAGAACGCATTAGTTCATTACATTTAGTTCTAAAAAGGGATGTAGCTATGAACATCAAAGTATGTAATGTATCCGAAGTGTGAGCCAAGTGATGATCTTAAGTTACTGCATCTTGCTAGGTTCCTATATGGATTGTCTGGTTCCTCGTAGGAAAATGTCAATTTTATTGAGGCCAAAGCTTAAAGAAAATGCCAGCTCTCATCTCCTCCGTGCTAAGATAGTTAGGACATATTTTTTTATATCACACTGCCGTGTTTGTAGTTGTCTTTGGAGGAGTATAATTCTGACCAAAAAAATCTTTAGTTGCGCCCCATGAATTTTATTCATGTATTTTCTGTTCTCGTAGCACTCTCCCTTTCTTGAGATGTCCCCCCCATATTTGCATACGACCTAACTTGATAATTATCGCTGTGGAGACCTATTCCTCTTTTGACAGTGTAGCTTGTGGTCTTGCAGCCGTTGACGGCGATGTGCATGAAGTCAAAATGTACTGGTACTCCCGTCGAACACGTCACTGCTCCTGAGCATACAGAAGATGAAATTCCGGAGCCAACCACCGCGGTGGCTGCTACTGAAGAGGTAGATACTGACCTGGGAGATGCTCCACAACAGAAGAGTGCGATAATACACGACTTCTGCCTCGGGATCCCTTTTGGTAATGATGGCAACTTCTACCTTTTATAGCAAAGTTCAGTGTGACTCGCAGCTTGGATGACAAGCTAGTCGTTATTTGAGTCTTGAAGTAACCTGATTATTTTGGCTTAGCCCTTGCATCCACTCAGTAAAATGTCTCCAAATTTCTTGTATTACACCTGATATATCATGTTTTGTGAAAGCCGCTAAACACTCTGTTTTGTTATCCGTATTGGATGTCTGATTTACCTGATCTTGGCACATATAGATTTGTTTGTGTATTGATTACAGTTTCCCCAATCCAGGTGGGTTATTATTTTCCATGGGCCTTGTTGGATTTCTTTTCTGGAGGAGTCCTGTAAGTTTAACTTTCGGTGTTGCACCTGGGCTTGCTATATTGGCACTTGCTGTGCTTAGTCTCAAGGGCTGGAGGAGTGGAAAGTCCAGCTTGCCATTTATACTGGCACAAGGAGGTATTGTAGTTTTCCTTAACATCCTAATAATTCTGATAATAACGGCGCGCCTTTCCAATATTGATGCTTATAGAAATATTTCATCCTGGACCTGGTAGTCTGCTACTCCCTCCGATCCATACAAGTGTCGGAGATTTTGTACTAATCTAGTACAAAATTTATAGTAAGTCACCGACACTTATTTTGGATCGGAGGGAGTGCTATAAACCAAACTGAAGTGCCACATTGTGGAAAAAATGTATGCTAATTAACTTGCTCTGCTCATCATTTACAGCTGTTGCTGCTGCGGTAGCATGGAAGCACTGTCAGGCGTACACCGTAGTAAGTAAACTGCCAATTTTCTGTGAGAAAACTGCTGAATCTGAATCGCATCCTGATCAATCCACTCTCTTTGGACAGACGAAGAAACTGCTTCCTTGGGGCTTTTACGCCGCACTCAGGTAGTCCTCGATTGCCCCTTGTTAGTATCATGTTTCAGCTGCCCATTGCACTCTTCTGCCCCCCCTGACAACTTCTCTTGGCACCAGTGCTGCGATGATCTGCTTCTACTCGTATGTCTTGCTTGCTGGAGGGAATCCGCCGCCAAAGAAGAAGAAGGCAGCAGCTGCTCCTGCTCTATAAGTCAGAGTCTTTACTTGTGTTACCGTCGAGGTCGTGCTCTAGTAAATGTATGGATGATATGGGTGTGTTCTGTTTCTTTTAATTATAGAAAACCCTGGAAATAACAGGTTGTGTTGTAGCATAGTTCATCTGCTTGTCTTTGTAATTGATGGAAGATCTAGAGTAGGTTAAACTTGCCCTGGTTCTGCATGAAATTTTGTTCCTGAACATTGTTCTTATGCCTGAACAAAGTTTTGCTTTTATTGCACTGCATGTCCAGATATTGCCTTGTACTACCAAAACCACAAATGTTGTAGGAGTACTTACATGTAACGCATGTTCATTATTTTCCTATCCGCAAAAGCAACATAGGCATGCCAATACGTACAGCTTACGCGTGTCTTGGCCATAAAGCGTTAGGTTTCCAACTATCTGAAACTTCAGGCCTGTAAATTAGCCTCCGTTCACATGTTCACTTCCACAGCACCACAGACGGTCAGAGTTGCTTGCTAGATCCGTAGAAATCTTGTACTCCCTCCGATTCATATTAATTGACTTCAATATGGATGTATCTAGAACTAAAATGTGTCTAGATACATCCACATTAGAGTCAATTAATATGGACCGGAGGGAGTACGTCCTTAATTTGGCCAATGGCTGGCCTTGTTGGTCAAGCAAACGGAGCATCTCTTGCACCTGTAATACGCGATGGCTAATTATATATCTGACCTCAGTTAGTGTACTTCAGGAACCGTTGAAATGTCTCACTGGACGTTCAATTCAATGCCATATGTAAGCCGTTCGTGCTGATTCGGACTTGCACTTAACTCAAGATATCAATTAGAGAACTATGAGATTCAAGCATAAACACACATAGTCCACCGGTTGCTGAGGCAAATTCATCATATTCCAATTACTTGATGTCATCTCTATACAGTTACAAAGGAGTAAAAGAGAGAGAAAAACCGAGTGTAGATCTTTGTAGGAGCATTTGATAATATCAGAGTTCTAACTAAACATAACTCCGTCTCCTCCCGTGAAAGAAAAAGAGGCGGCGGCTAGGGTGGAAACCCCTAGCAGCTGCCGCTATCTGCCTCGTTCTCGCCGTCTACTACCGGGAATCAACGGTCCCCGCCTCCTTTGCTAGCTGCTCCGCCGGCTGGAGGGGGTGGGGATCTTGGACCTGCGTTCGGCGCTGTAGAAGTCAATCGACATCGTTGTTACGGTGGCTATGACGGTGTTGTGCGGGACAATAATAAGGTATACCTGCCTCCTCATCCGCCTCGTCGGCGGCGATCTCGCCGGTGGATCTTGTCTTGTCTACGTGTGCCTTAGGTTTGGTATTAGAAGATCAGATCAATTCAAGGATTCAATGGTGACAACTTCAGCTCTGGGGCCCTGGTCCTCAAGGCACGTGCACGAAGCCTTCCCAACTGTCATCAACAACGTCAGGCTGGCTACAGTAAAGGAGCGGCGATAGCAGCGCGTGGGCGGCTCACTCCAGCGGCGATAGTGGTCTATAGGTGGTCCAAGGACCTCGATGTATTTTACTATGTTTTACTATGTTTGGGGTACTTTGTACGTTTTATGAATTTATGTAGTAGATGCGAATCTTTCTTGCAAAAAAAATAATATATCAGAGTTCTCACTTGCTCACCTCATGGATGAGCTGATAAAAACTTTTACTCCATCCATCCAACAAAGGATGTCTCAACTTTATCTAAATTTAGATGTATCTAGATACATCTAAATTTAAATAAACTAGACATCCGGAGGGAGTACTTGTTTCTCATATAAAATAGTACGATTGGAGAGCCCCAAAATGTGAAGAATAGGTGGTGATTGTTTATCGTCACCGGACGCAAATGCCACGTTTTCTCTACGCGTGGAGGCCGTCCATTGGCTAGAGACACGCCACCACCGTCCACCCTGGCACGACCACCACAAATTACACCGGCCGCCGCCGCCGCCGCTGTGCAGACCTTCTCCTCTCCGACTCCGGCCGTCCACTCCTCTTGCATCTCCCGTCCAACTCCACCTGTGGAACACCCTTGATGCTACCGCCCATGGCGTCCCGTTTCGTGTAGAGCCCCCTTCCTACCCAATCCAACCAATCAGGTCCCCAACCCCACCGGAGGAAACAAGGCTTCCGCCGCCGCCCCCAGTGCCTATGTCTCCGAGGGAGTGAAAGGCGCGCAGACAACCCCCCGTCGCCAATTCGCCGGCGACTACCGCAGCAGCTCCCCGCCCAATCACTCCCGGAATCCTCCTACCGGTAAGCGACCACGAACCCACCACCACCATTGTCTGATGCAAATCACCGCAAAATCTGCGCAAAATCTCTTGCGGATTGGGCCGCTGACTCCCGCCTTCTGCTCCAGGTCGAGCGAACTCGCGGCGGCGGAGATGATCCGGCTACGGACCTACGCGGCGCTGAGCCTGCTGGCGACGACGACGGCCGTGTACCACGCCTTGAGCACGCGGGGCCAGTTCTACCCGGCGATGGCCCACCTCGCGGCCTCCAAGCCCTGCCTCGTGCTGCTCCTCAACGCGGGCCTCGTCGCCATGTGCGCCGCCTGGCAGCTGGTCCGCCGCGCCTTCCTCGGCCCGCTCCGGGAGGCCGAGGCCGAGCGGCTCAACGAGCAGGCCTGGCGGGAGGCCGTCGAGGTGCTCTTCGCCGTCACCATCTTCCGCCAGGAGTTCTCCCTCGCCTTCCTCGTCATGGTCGCCGCGCTGCTCCTCGTCAAGGCGCTGCACTGGCTCGCGCACAAGCGGGTCGAGTACATCGAGACCACGCCCTCGGTGCCCCTGCTCTCGCACGCCAGGATCGTATCCTTCATGGCCTTCCTTCTTGTTGTCGACTGCATCTTCCTGTGGAACTCGCTCGGCTCGCTCATTCACAAGCGGGAGGCATCTGTTGCGATCTTCTTTTCCTTTGAGTAAGTTCTGAAAACATACTTCTAGTTCAACTTTCAGCACTTAACATATAACCCGATCTTGTTCCAGGTATATGATACTGGCAACATCCACAATATCGACATTCGTAAAGTATGTATTCTATGTCAGCGACATGCTAATGGAAGGTCAATGGGAGAAAAAGGCAGTGTATACGTTTTATTTGGAGCTTATCAGTGACCTTGTGCACTTGTCTTTATATATGCTCTTCTTCATAGCAATCTTCCTGTAAGTTGTTCGAAGATGTTCATTCCCATTAGTATACTGTAGTTTGAACTTCTGTGGGTGATCCTCTACTATACTGAAATCAGGAACTACGGAGTCCCACTGCACTTGATCCGTGAGCTCTATGAGACCTTTCGCAACTTCAGAATCCGCATATCAGATTATGTACGCTACAGAAAGATAACTTCCAACATGAATGAGCGATTTCCAGATGCCACAACAGATGAACTCACTGCGTGAGTTATTTGATATTTTGATTCCATTGGCACTATTTCAGTTGATTCGGCAAACAACTTCTCTATAATGTAGATTCTTTATATATTCAGGAGCGATGCCACATGTATTATTTGCCGTGAAGAGATGACCACAGCAAAGAAGTTGCTTTGCGGGCACTTGTTCCATGTACATTGTCTTAGGTCATGGCTAGAGCGCCAACATACTTGCCCCACATGTAGAGCTCCAATTGTCCCTCCGGACAATGGACGTGCAGCATCATCAGCACAGCAACATGGAGCTCAACCTGGTGAGCTTCTGGCCTTTTGAATTTCGCACTTAACCACTTTTATCAGTTAGTACTAGATGAAAGCAGTTCTATATGTCATTCCTGATTCAATACAAGGAAAACAGCTGCAGGCACTGGTACTTCAACTTCGGGAGGAGCACCAAGTGAGAACGTGAACATGCGCCAAGCAAAACTTGAGGCTGCTGCGTCAGCTGCTTCTGTGTATGGGAGATCATTTGCTTATCCTCCAGCAAGCACTTTGAATAGGTATATTTTTCTGGAGTAGCTTAAAAGGCAAAGCTTGTCATGATCCTGTTAGAGATCCATTAGTTATGATAATAAATGATTATTATTTTTGGTTAATTTGAAACTTCCTTAGTTTATAGACATGTCAGTTGCAAGATGGCGACATTGCTAACTTGGAACATATCCCCAAAATTTGCCAGTTTGGTTATGAATTCTTCAGATTTACCTAATCTATGTTGTTGCTGGTTTAATATTCTGCATGAAAATGGCCGAATTTGTTGTTTTTCCTTGATAAATGTATAGATGCTCTTGGTCTTTGGAATAATTTTCTTTTGCCACTAAGCCTTTTGGTCTGGAATAATGTGTGGGTTGTGACATTTTTATTTTGTTTCTGCACCGGTTGTCTCAACAGTGGAACATGGCAACAATGGGATGAACACTCAGCCTTGTGCTCTTTTTGAACTTGGAACACATATTAACAGTTATTGTATTCAAGATCAAGTTAACATGCTTTATTCAGTTTTGGGCTTTGATTTTTGTACTAGTTATTATGTGGCATACATAGAATCTGCTAGGACTAGGTGGTTACCATTTTTCTAACTTACCTACCTGAGTTTGTGTTAGTCACTGTGTTTACCAGTTTTTATTATTTGACTGATAGAGTATGAAACAACGGCATTTACTTTGTCCGGTGCATGCTAACACTAATAACACAAATTACTTTTCATTCAATCATCAGACATTCAGGACCTATGCATGCTGCACCAAGTACTTCACAATCAGGAGAAGCAAGTAGTTCCACTGGCCATCCTTTAGAACCTCAGGCTTTTTATTCACATGGTCCAGTTGGTTCTACAGCAAGCAGCAGGGACCCTGAAAATGCTCTACAAAAGGCATATGAAAAAGCTATCAGGAGCCAGATAGAGGTAATATATGAGCATCATTTCTTATAGCAATCTTCTGTAACTTGGTATTTGTATATCTAATGCTGCATATGAAAATGCTGCAAGGAGCCAGCTAGATTATTTTCTGAATAACACGTATGAGAATGCCCTTCTCCATTTTCTGTTAGAATCCCAGTACAAAGCAACTGTGAATTTGGGATGATTCTTAAGCACTACCGTCACATTTGTTTGGCAACTTTCCCTATTTATTTGATATTCAAACCAAAGTGGCTTTGCTTAATTGCATATAGTAAAAGATTTGCACTAGATATATCCCAACGTTTCTGTTACCTATGGCTTATTACCCATATTTATGTTAGTCAATAGCAGCTTCAACTCTCACTTATAATAGTGTGAGATCGATAGGAATACCATCAGCCCATTTATTTTGTTATTATAGTTAGTCAGTTCCATTATTAGATTGAGATATCCTTAATTTTTGTAGAGAATAATGTGCAACATTCCAGTATATCTTATACTTTGTTCACTAATGTAAGACATTTTAGATATTTCAAAGTGGACTAGATACAGACCAATATTTGTGAATCTACACACTAAAACTTGTCTAGATACATGCATTCAAGAAAAAAAAAGCTGAAAGGTCTTACATTAGTGAACGGAGGGCGTAACATTTTTTATGGGAAACTATAGATCTATAATAATTATGAAACAGCTTTAGAAAGTAAAACATAGTTCATCACCTTCAAAGGATAAGTCTTCTTCATTGCTGCATGATTATAATCTGCCACAATTCTCATGATATAAATGTTTGTCTAGTGGTAAGAACTAACAAATGCAGTGAAGTAACTAGATCTTGCTCTGTGTAAATGGCATCGTTTGATATTTATCTCCCCGTTGATGCTAGCCAACATAATTCATGTGACTTTATCTCCAGGTGTTGCAAATTCAATTGCAAATGGTGCAGCAAAGGGCTACAACACCAGCGGCAACTAACAATGCGAGTGCTGAACATGCCTGAAATAAGTGAAGCGGTAAGTAGGCAAAGAGGATAAGCAGATGTTGTAGATGGAGATTGTGAGGATATACAAAGGATGTAGATGGAAGTTGTGCTATACCTGATGTGGAACTCTGACGTGATGTCTTGTTTATTTTGGTAGGCTCTGTCTAGTTATTTGTATATTAGCAGCCTCCGTGTCGACATCAGATGTCTGTTTGTTCTAGCTGGTACTAATTTATCTTGTTGATGAATCAAGATTATACATATGTCTGCGAGGGATAAAGATGATCCTCGACGTGCCATCAGAAGTTTAGACTACTCTGTTTTCCTTCGTTATGCTACTGGAACCGGGAATTTTTGGCTGCTGGGGTTGAAAATGGCATTTGGATTGGTCGAGCTCATATGATTATATATGCTAGTGAAATCCTGAAACTATTGTATTGATTGATGAAGAAAATATTTTTTCATCACATGCTGTTACAGCCTAGAATCAGTACCCCTGCTGGGCCTTTTTGAACAGAATCTCACTAGCTGCATTGCGAAGCTGTTTCAGTCTAAATTCGTGTTCTTTACCGCTGAGGTTGATTGGCTAGTAGCTCCGTGTCTCCTGTTCCCTCGGAGCAACTACTTTGGAAGTTTTCTGTAGTCATGACATACTTGGCAGTAGGAGCAAAGCGTGTTTCAACCATTTGCAGGTCATCGAGCTACGTAGAATGTTTCAAGATAGAACTGCATTACCAAACAAGTATAGCTCTGTCAGCAGGGGTGTTTCTACATCGTTGAATCTGGAGCGAGGACCCAACTCGGTAGAAGCGTTTTTTTGAGTTTTGGGGTGGCTTATCCCGGCCCAATTCGAATCCCCTGGAAACCACGACAAACCCGTTCGGTAGGCCGGTTTCGGTTGGTTTCAGCCCGTTTGACCTGTCGAATACACGCCTGGTTAAGGCTCAGTTCTTTTGGCGGCTTCTCCGAGAAGCTGCCCTCCCCCCAGCTTTCTGGAGAAGCCGCACCAAAAATTTAGGGAGGCTTCCGGACTAGTCTAGCCTAGACCATTTCGGAAGCCTTTCAAAATTTTGGTGGCGGCTTCCCCAGGAAGCTGGGGGGAGGGCAGCTTCTCGGAGAAGCCGCCAAAAGAACTGAGCCTAAGCCAGGTTGCCAGGGATCAGAAACGCTCGCCCCATCTAGCGTTTAGGAAAGGGCTTGGCGTGGGATAGAATCGGAGGGGATTGGGTGGCTGGAATGTTTCCACCAAAAAAACGGTGGGTAACACTCAACAATACTCGTTGATCCCCTCCTGCCGAACAAGGCCTTAGGTAGTAGAACATGTTTATTCCGCGACGTCTCCCATTCCCACTGCACTCAACCCAGATTTGTAAATATCTCATCTCCGTTATTGTGTATTCCGTTCCTACTTTGCTCTCCCGAGAGATAGAAAAAGGAGTATGTCACACAAAACCTAAGAATGGATTTGTATGCTCATATGTAAGGGGTCAAGGGATCGGTAGGTCTGGTTGGTTAGGGCCCTTGCCCCTTAGTTGTTGGATAATTATGTCACTCGAGCCTGGACAAATAATGAATCTTGTACTAGTACGTAACATTTCACTAAAGATCTCAGCTATTCATGAATCGTGATTCCAGCACATGTGCACTCAATGTGCAATGGAAGAGGATTACATGTGGTAAGACACACCTCTTTGAGTCAATGAGAGCATCTCCAGTCGCGTCCTCCAAAGCGTCCCCCAAAGCTATTTGGACGCGCCGGACAAAAAAAGCTTCCAGCCGTGTTCCCCAAACCCGTCTTTTGTCCGGCGCGCCCCGATACGGTGTCCGGCGCCCTGAGGCTGTCCCCGTCCCACAGGGGACGCACCGGGCACGCTGGACACAACGAAAAGCGAGACGAAGCGACGCGGGCTCCCACATGTCGGCGAGTATTTGCCTAAACCGTTGATTCGCGCCTTTTTTCTCGTCGCTCCTTTCTTCCCGCGCCTCCCACCCCTCCGCTGCCGCTGGATTTGCCGGCCGTTTGAGCGTCTGATCTCTTCTGAGAGTCGGCACCGTCGCCGCGGTTGGCGCTCCCGCCGGTCGTTCCGCCGCCGCTTCGCCATCGCGTCCCAGAACGCGGCGTCAAATCTGCCCCACCTCCGTGCACACAAGGTGCTCGACGACTTGCCAGGTAGGCGCGATTGGCCGCTGTTCGTTGCGTCGTCTGCCTCGGCGCAATTTTAACCATTGATTTTGCTTTAGACATGGATAGCGACGATGAGATGGTTGCCCTGCTGCTGGAGGACGAGCAAGCCTTCGACGACGACCTCCGGGAGCATTTGCTGATCATCGCGTCCCTCCAGGACATGGTTGACGCCGAGGCGGGGAAGAGGAAGAGGCCGCGCCGCGGAGGATCAAGGCCGGGGAGAAGGAAGTCCAAGCCCCGGCAGAGGATGGAGGGGCATGCCATGCTGCACAACGACTACTTCACCGATGATGCAACACATGCCGACAATTTTTGGCTCCGGTACAGGATGAGCAAGGGGTTGTTCATGAATATCCTCCACGGCGTTCGAGAGTTCGACCCCTACTTCAAGCTCAAGCTCGACGCTGTAGGCGTTGTCGGGTTCTCGTCGAGTCAGAAGTGCACCGCCACCATGAGGATGCTTGCATACGGAGCACCTGCTGATACACAGGACGACTACCTTCGCATGAGTAAGTCTACGGCCATTGAGTGCATGTACAAGTTTTGCCAAGCTGTGGTGGGAAAGTTTGGCAAATACTACTTGAGAGGGCCAAGCGAGGAAGAGACTGCAAGGATCATGGCACAAAATGCTGCCAGAGGATTTCCTGGAATGCTTGGAAGCATCGATTGCATGCACTGGGCATGGAAGAACTGCTCGTTTGCTTGGCAAGGTATATACAAAGGACATCATGGATATTGCAGTGTGGTTCTTGAAGTTGTGGCAGATTATGACCTGTGGATTTGGCATTCTTTCTTTGGCATGGCGGGATCACACAATGACATCAACGTGTTGCAGCAGTCTCCGGTGTTCAGCAGACTAGTGGAAGGACATGCTCCACCATGCAACTATGAGATCAATGGCCACGAATATAGCAAAGGCTATTATCTAGCCGATGGTATATATATGGGCCATTTTTATCAAAACAATCTCGAATCCATCAGGTCTGAAGAATTCCCACTTTGCTACGCGACAGAAGGCTTGCAAGAAGGATGTCGAGCGGGCATTTGGTGTGCTTCAAGCACAATTTGCCATTGTTCGGTACCCTGCTCTAAGCTGGTCTCACGATCAAATGTGGGAGGTGATGCAAGCTTGTGTGATCATGCACAACATGATTATCGAGGATGACCGCAAGAATCATGCCAGGACACATGTTGGTCCCTATGAGTGTGAGAGCCCTCTTGCGAAGGTTGATCATGAGTTGCCTTTTGCTGATTTTCTCGCCATGCATGCAGAAATCCGTGAAAACAATGTTTATGATCAACTTCAAGCTGATCTCGTTGAGCATTTGTGAAGGATCAAAGGAAATACCGTGGCACCTTGATCTAGCATCTAGCCCTATTTATTATATTTGTTTACTTGTTTTATTGTTTATTGTATTTTAATTTGAAAACAATCCTCGCAGACATTTTTATTCATATGCTATATTTGATAAATGGTTCTGTGTAAAAAAAAATATTTTTAATGTTTGGGAACGGTGTTTGGGGGTCGCGGCTGGGGAGCGACGTCTCCCAAACGCAGCACGAATAAAACACATCCCCAAACGCTCAATCCGGCGCGGTTTGGGGGACGCTTTGGAGGACGCGACTGGAGATGCTCTGACACATGCTGAAAATCAGGTAAATGCATGGGTAGATGCGTCAGATGACCCCGTGTCCATGTGAAACTGCGGATGTTTGTCTCCCAAGGAGGTTTGATAATCTGAACTACTTATTAGAAGTAGATTGTAGACAAACGGAGACAATCGGATTCAACTGTTGTTTATTTCATTGATGAGCATCGCTTATATATATGGAGAACGGGCGTGAGTGAAGAGACACGTCTGTTCGAGGGGGTGCAAGGTATGACGGCTGCCATATTGAAAACCGATAGAGAGAATTACATGGGAGGATTATGCTTTCAACAAATCTATTAATTAAATCCTAACACTCCCCCTAATTCTTCCATGTTTAGAATCATATTTGGAATTATCTTCTCTAAAATCCTGTGGGGAAAATATGAGGAGTATGGTAGGATATGTTGTTAAAACTTCTTCAAACCCATTGTGAAAAAGAAGAAAATGATACAACATATAATTGGTAATATGATGCTTTGAACATGAGTAATTTAGGAAGATACTCCCTCTGATTCATGATTTTTTTTGAAGCCGTCACATACCAATTCTACGAAGATATTTCTGAAATGTTGAATCTAGTAGAGACTTCGTGAACAGATCAACGAGATTATCGCATGATTTCACTTGCAAGATGTTTATTCCCCGACTAGAGTTCATGGAGATAAAAAAAATTTAGTCAATATGCTCAGTGATATTGCTTCTGATATATCATGTTTGCATCCATGCAACACAAGCAACATTATCTGTGTAGATAATGGTTGATGATTCAAGAGAACCAATACCACATGAGTAAACCTCCTATGATGTATAAAACCGAGGGCTTGCACCGTATTGAGTACATACAAGAGAAATTCTCGAAAACTAGTTTGGTTTATATGGTATCTTTCGCACTCTTAACCTCTACCACACTCATGGCCATGGATTGTCCATTTGGAAAAAAATGGTCATGGATGTTCAAACATGCATACTTGTGTCATGTTAAAATTATTATTTGTCTTTATTTAGCAGATATTATTACAAGTATTAAATTGAGATTAAGCCTAGACTCCTGTAAATACATCATTCCTTCCTTGAGTCATGTTTCTGAAATTGAAGACATCATCAAGTACAATTTTTTAGTTTGGCTTAACATACAAATCCTACTCAGGCATGAGCAGACGCGCCAAGTTTGTTTACCATGAATGTTTCATACGTCTTAGTTCTTACAGCCAAATGACTTTGATGTTCGTCAACAAAATACAATGTCTCTTGTTTGCAAGCTAATTCATATAGGCTTTCACATTGATAACTAAGACAAATTCACTATTTCAATGCCTAAACAAACATCTACAGATAAAAATATATTCTACACCTACAAAAGCTCCGCTGACAGTTTATTCATCATGCTTGCCAAACTTCTTTCGATTTTGCCCATAGGAAAACATAGAGCCCAACAATCACCGTTGCTGTCCCAAGGATGCTGCAGATCAAGAAAAAACAGTTTAATCAAGTCCTTACAGTAAAATGCATTATAAGGGTAATGAGAGTACACATTGCAAAGTACTTACTACACTAAAATATAAAGATATCTTGAAAAAATGGGTAGCATTTGATGAGAAGCAAGATACCTTCCTATTGTAGTATGATCCCCAATGAAGACAGAGGACAGGACAACAGTGAATACCACTGATAATGGGCTGAACATTGGTGGATATGCTGGGCCTCGCTTAGCCACAACCCACGAGTTGAGGCTATATCTTGCTGCCGTTGCAAGAGCTCCCTAGATCAACAATAATTCAAACTTGGTGATAGGGAAAAAAAAAAGGTTGTGGTGAATTTTCAGGTTTATTGCTTCAAAAACTTCTCATAATATAGTTTATTTTTAGGAATATTTGCGGCATCAGATGACTCACCGAGTATAAAATGGTCACAAGGTTCAGATCCCATCCTAGCTTCCAAGCACTTTTGTCTGTTCTTAATATTATACCAACAAGTGCTGTCTGAAATCCTCCAACTAAGCATGTCAACATGGATGACCAGTATTTGTGCGGATACACCTTGAGAACCTTTGACTGCAACAAGATATTAGAAATGTTACTCTCGCTGTGAGTACAGGATGGGCATAGAAAGAAGGACTGGTATTTAAGGTTACCTGAATTATGTACCAGCAAGCGAAGGCGAAGCTGCTGGCAACCAAGATGATTGTCCCTCTTAGCTGATTGCTTGCCACCTCCAATTGTTTGTCCTTATGGTACTCAAATAGTGGACTCCAGAGATGAAGCGTCTTGCCCTTGTAAAGGCTGATAAGCATGGTGCCTCCAACTGAGAGGAAAACACCTACTATCTTAAGCGACCCTGCTGCGCTGCAAATTTGCAAGGTCTCCATTCTGACATGTTCAAACATATTCATGTTTCAGCGAAATAGAACTGGTTTCAAGTTTGTACACTGGAATGCTATGTGGCTTGAAGTTGTCACTTCAAAAAACGAGTCTGAGCTTGTTATGTTAAAATTGATAGTTGCAGTATGGTCATATCATGAACGTGAAATTGAGATAAATTATGCACCTGAGAACTAAGGAGATCACGAACGTGACCAGAGGAATTATATTTAGAAAGATGACAGCATAAGATGCCGTGGTATCCCGGAGGCCATAGTAGTATAGACTCAAAGGGACAGAGTACCAGCGTAACATGACGTGACACCACGTGAGAAAAAGCATGACATAATAAGTTCATTTTTTTTAGCAATTACGAGTAGATATCGTGCTCGCCCAGAAAATTTAACAAAAATGTAGAGACAGTCGAGCATCGTGATAAGCTAACACCACATTCCGGATATCGTTAAAGTCAAACTTTCTAAAGTATGTTTGACGGTCAGTCAAGGCTAATGTTGATGCTGGCTGGGATTCTACTTCGAAGAATGTTGGGGTGGGAATTATTATTCGTGATCATCTGGGTCATACTCTCCTCGCTGGGTGGAAGTTCCTTCCGTTCTGTGGAAGCGCCGAGGAGGCCGAGGTTATTGCCTGTCTTGAAGGGCCGCGTCACTTGATCCTACTTCGACGGTGGCCTGCTACTTTGGAGTCTGACTGTCTTCGAGTTGTGCATGCATAACAAGTGATAAAGAGGAGCAGTCTGCGAGCTGGGCAGCGATCTTGGAGGCACGAGAGATGCTTAAAATCTACCATGATATTACTGTCGCCAAGGTGGATCGTGTTAACAATGGAATAGTTCATGTTCTGGCTCAATTAGGCAAGTCTGGTCTGTCAGACATTAGTCGTGATTCAGTTCCTGACTGCGTTCAGGACCTGATTGTCGTAGATTGTATGAACACTATGTAATTTCTGAGCAGCAAGTTTCTTACGCACTCTTTTCCTTACCAGGGTACCTAAGGGGGCTGGAAGATTTTTAATGAGGCAGCTTGCTGCTTAATATTTTGCGTTCTTACTTCAAAAAAATAATATGTAAAACAAATGTCACCATCCACAACATAAATCGAAACTATTAAAATAATGATAAAATATATTCCCACATTATCTGCATTTAGTGTTGAGGCATGTTTCTGTACAATTCCAGTACAACCTACTCCCCGCCTAAACTCAAACGCCTTTGGTATTATAGTTGTTCATATTTTCTCTTTTTCTGACTAAACCCAGAACACATGGTACTTTAAAATGCAGAGAGTTTTAACGGTTTCATGTATCCTAACAGCTAGTCATCTCATTTAGTCCATAGATATATTTTCCACCAAAAGGATATAATACATGCTAGGTATTAGCTTAACCATACTTTGGTGTTTCTTGAAATTTAAGTTGGTTTTGCTTTTCTGAAAGTTGAACCCGCACTGTTAAAGCTGCCGTCATTTTTTCTAAAGCCATTGTATATACATACAGTAGATCCTATTATAATCACTACAACATTTCACTATGAATAGCTGGTGAATAATCTAACGAAAATTTAAGCAGGAGATCGACCTGTCCAAACAACATTCTGAACCTGTTCAAAAAATGGAGACGCACAATTTCAACAGAAAAGGAAACAGAAAAACCACCGTTGTAACAGGAAGTGAAAAACATCAAATGAGTACGGACGCGTGAACATATACCCGATAAACGCGTTGAAGAATATAAATCCGAACGCTCTCCAGCTCATGTCCCTCCACTTTCCCCTGCAACGAAATGGAATAAACCCATCGTCTTTTCTTGATCCAATGATGCATGAATGGTAGGCGTGAATACCTCTCGTAGACGAGCGCAAAGGGGAGGATGAAGACGGCGCCGAAGAAGCTGCGGTAGGCGAGAAGGCTGAAGATGAACATGCCGCCGCCAATGGACACCTTGGACAGCAGGATCATCCCCGTGTTGAAGAGCTGCACCAGCACCATGGACAAGGGCGTCTTCCACCCCGCCGAGGCCGTCGCCTGGCCTACATTGATGTCTATCCCAATCCAAGATCCAAAGTGGTGTGCAAAGGGTGAGTCTAGCTTACTAGGAGAATGCTACAGGTAAACTGACTAGAACAGTGATCCATATATATAATGCCCAATTTTGGAGGCAACGAGTTTGGTGTCTAACTGTCTACGGAGTATGTTGTAAGGTGCCACTAGGGCACGCATACATCATGTTGCACATGAGGAAAAAAAAATAAAGAATGGTTCTATGGAAGGAGAAGGAAGGAGTCGGTACGTGCAAACACGGCTTGGAAGTCCAAACCGTGTCCCCGTGTGCTTCACGTTCTCTACGTTGCTGGATTAGAAATTCGGTGTTAGTGCCACGATGTTAAGCTGAGAAAACCACATCTCTTAATCTACAACCTGCCGTGATCCTTTGGCACAGAAATAGCTTTTCTTGGAAAACCATGCATGTATTGAAAGTTATCATGTGGCTTGCATAGAACCTGCTGGCGCGCGCTTATTAGTGATTGACTATGGCAGTCCCGGTTTTGCCCCAATTTGGCGACACGGAGACAAGCTCCATGGCCGACCTTGCCACGATGGAGCTGAGCTGAATTTTACGGGTCTGTCGAGTTTTACGGTATCTTTTTTTTTTACCAAAACTATAAAAGTTGGTTATTTTAAGGTTTTGATCACTTTTACCGTTTTGCGGTGTCTGTTAGAGTTGCTCTAGTATCCCTTCTTTTCTAAATATTCTTTTACTAGTGTATTGTATATACTCCATTAGTGTGTGCTTCACTTTAACGCCAACGCAAACAAAAATCTGAACTGATAAAAAGGGCTAGGTAGTCCGAAATTGCATGGGTGAACCTGGGAGCAAGCGCACCCTATATTCAAAAAAAAATTAATAATTCGGAAAAAGGTCAAAAAAAATTCAAATCTTTTTGGGAATCAAAGATGATCATGTATTGTACTCGTATACGAAAGATTCACCATGGAATACCTTCTCTTGTTTCCTGGGTGAAAAAACAGACTTGGAGGTCCTATATTAAAGTACTATTCACGCTATATTCGTCATAGATTTGTTTTTTTTTTTTGCCTGAAGTCAATGTGAAACATTTCTTGGCCAAACAAATTTATACGAGTACAATACTTGATTATCTTTGATTCTCAAAAGGATTCGATTTTTTTTTGACTTTATCTGAAATTACTACATTTTTTGGAGTATATAGGGTACGCCTGCACCCGAGAGCCAAAAGTCCGGGTCACTAGGTAGTCCACTTATATATCAACAAGATCTTTACCTCATAGTATGGTGCTATTAATGTGAATGTTGCATGTATTCATAGAGAAAGAGGCTCACGTGCAATATGTTAAATTATCCTGGAACACAAGAGCATTTCCATATAGTTAATCGTCATATGGGGGCAGGTAGGATCCAGCTCTGGGTTTTTTTTTACTCCCGACCCCTCCCCAACCCCTCCTCCTCCCGACCCCTCCCCAACCCCTCCTCCTCCCGATCCCTCCCCAACCCTAACCGCCGCTGCCGCCGCCGGTAGCGCCGCCGGGGCAAAGACCCTCGGGGCGTGGCGGCGGCGGGGGCCTTTTCTCGCCGTCGTGGGGGACGGCGGACGGGCTCTCCCCTTCTCGACGCATATGGCGGCGGCCGGCGCGGATGGTGATGGGCGACGGCGGCTCTTGCGCTACGGTCTTCCCTCCCCTCCCGAAGGCTTCCACCCGCAGCACACCGGTAGGGGCTGGTGGTGGACGGCGGCCAGGCCATCGGTCTGCGCCATGCCCTCTCCCCCGCCTCTCATCGGTGCGAGGAGGTGATCTCGGGCTTCTTCCGCGACACGAGGGCGCCCGGGGCAGCAGCCTTGGGTTCGACGGAGGAGGTGGCCCTCTTCTTCGCCGGAGAGGGTCGGCTTGCGGTTGGTGGTGGTGGTGGATCTTTTGATCTATCACCGCGATCCGGCGGCGAGATGGAGGTGCTTGGAAGCCGGCGATGGTGTCGCCGGTGGAGGGTTGGTTTCGCCAGCCCGGGATGGTCGCCGACGTGGGGGTCCGACCTGAATAAAGGCGGCGGTCCTAGGGCCTCTCTTGCGTGAAGAGGAGGACCTACCGGAGGCCTGGACCCGTGATCTGGCCGGGGGGTTGAGTTCCGGAAGGCTCCGCCAGCGAATGTAACAGTGCTTTGCCTGGAGTTTGCTGGATCGGAGGTATTCGGTCGTGCGCACCTATGCTTTTATTCCGACCGATTGGTTTTGGAGGGAGCGGCGCGAAGCTCTTTTTCTGTGTTGACATCAAGTGACTATGGATCCATGATGAAAGTCGGAAGAAGAGAATTTCATGAAGGCCGGAGGGGATGACTAGCTAAGGGAAGTTCAAGTCTCCGCGCTGTTGAGGGACTTGCTTGGTGTTCCGGGCTTCACAGCAGCGGTATGAAAGTGGGGGCGACAACACAGGTGAAGTGCAGAGTCCTACCTTTCGAGGTGAAAACCCAAGGTCCGGCCTTAATTGGTTGTGCATGGCAATGACCTTAGTGGAGGCATTGTTTTGAGAGCGGGGACTATCTTCAGGGTGAAAACCTAAGATCTTTGATCGGGCGACGACGGTGTTTGAGCACTGTTTCCTTCTTGGAGGCGTCGTTTTTGGAGAGTCTGTAATTCAGGTGTTGTCTTGGCGGTGGATGTATTGCTGTTGTTAGGCCCGAGATACTGTAGCGGGACTTTTGTTTCTTAGTTTTCTTTTCTTGTTTTTGGCTGTGTGCATCCATAGTGCCATTAGGGCGGTGCGTTGTTGCAGAGGCTAGGTGTAATTGGTATCTTCTTGATATTAATATATTCCCTTTATCGAAAAGTTAATCGTCATATTTATTAGTTGGCTTTGTTTTCTTGGTACCTAAAATACGAGTTTGTGACATTGTACGCAAGAACGGAAGCAATATGAACAATCCCTGATACGGAAAGGACCTCAAGGTTAAAGGTACGAATCTCACATAACCTTCAATCTCATAGTGTTAGGGATGTTTCATCTTCCTTGCTCTAGAAAAAAAGATATTTCATCTTCTATCGCCAATTATATCTTTCATCGCTTATGTTTGTTGTAGAAACTTGGTCACTAATTTTATCTTATTTGCTAGCCTTTTCGGTGCTAAGAGCATCCCAGCCATTGGGGCTCCCCGGGCCGAAATCCGGCGCTATTCATCCTGCAGTTGTTGATGCATTGTGGAGTCTCAAATCTCCTGACGCATAGCGATGAACGCAGCCCACGATGCCGGCACCTGGTGGTTAGGCTATGCAAGAAGACCCTCTCTGTCATATGGTGTAGCTTGTTCGCTCAGAGGGACCGGATGCTTTCGCTCATCCTCGATAATCATGTTGTGTAAGCACACACAACAGTTCATCACCTCCCACATCTGATCTTTGGATCAAGTCAAAGCGGGGAACCGGACTACAGCAAATCTCTGCTGGAGGACACCAAATGCACGATCGACGTCCTTTCGGCAAGCTTCTTGTTCCTTGGCAAACTGCTGCTCCTTCGGGAGGGCGGGGCTTGAGATAGTCTTCACAAATGTTGCCCACTTTGGATAGATACCGTCTGCAAGATAGTATCCCTTGTTGTACTGCCGGTCATTGATCACAAAGTTAACCGGGGGAGCATGACCCTCAACAAGCTTGGAGAAGACCGGCGAGCACTACAAGACGTTGATGTCGTTGTTGGATCCCGGCATACCAAAGAAGGAGTGCCAAATCCAGAGATCATGGGTAGCCACTGCCACAAGTAACACAATGCAGCCTTTTTTGTGACCCTTGTACATTTCCTGCCAGGCAAACGGACAGTTCTTCCATTTTCAATGCATGCAGTCAATGCTTCCAAGAATCCCTGGAAATCCTCGAGCTTCATTGACAGCGAGGATCTTAGCAGTGTCTTCAACAGTCAGTGATCTCAAGTAGAAGTCCCCGAACACTACTATCACCGCCCTGCAGAACCGGTAGAAACAATCAAGGGCGGTGGACTCCGCCATCCGAAGATAGTCATCTGTAGAATCACTAGGAGCTCCATATGCCAGCATCCGCATAGCCACCGTGCACTTTTGGAGGGCGGAAAACCCTGCCATGCCGGTGCAATCCAACTTGCATCTGAAATAGGAGTCGTACTCTCGAAGGACATACAATTTTCAGGAAGAGCTTTCGGCTCATCCTGAAACGACGCCTGAAAACAGCCTCACCGTGCAATGGATCGTCGGCGAAGTAGTCGGCGTAGAGCATGCAGTACCCCTCCATTCGCTGCCTCGGCTTGCACCTCCGGCGACCTGGTGCCAACCCACCACGGCGACCAATGACAGACTCGGCGTACAAGCCGGACAGGCAAGCGAGGATGAGCAGGTGCTCCTCGTCTTGGGCGGCAGCAACCGTTTCTTCTTCAAAAAGCTAGGCGAACATCTGCTCCTCCTCCTCGTCGGAGTCCATGTCCGGCCAGACAGTTGGACGAACACCTGTCGGGCGTGTCGATGAGGAGCGACGCGAGGGAGCTGCCCGGCGGCCGAATAGGCAGAGGGTACGATGGGCGGCGGAATATAGGCAGCTGGGTGGAGGAACGGCGGAGTTGGGGCAACCCGCCGGCGGATTGGCAAGGGGTGGTGCCGGCGGCGAGAGAGCAAAGGGAGGGGAGGAGGGATTTCCATCGATAAAGTGGTGGGGTTCGTCTGTTCTCTCGCTGACAGAGCGGGCCCGTCCCCGCTTTTCTCTCGTCCGGAGTCCCCGAGCGCTCCCCAGGGGGTCGGGATGGCCTGGGCTCTCGGACTGATGAAAGGCCTAATCCGAACGAAAACGATGAGCCGGGGGCGCGGCTGGGCCGTTTTCATCCTTCCGGATGAAAAAAGGGCGTCCTGGGGAGCTCGTCTGGGAGACGGCTGGAGATGCTCTAAGCATGGTACAGCTGCTTCTATATTTAACTACTTCCTTGTTTTGAAAACGTCATGCTCATATAGCAGTTAAAGATGCATTTTGATCGTCTCCCTCATAAATGCCTAGCTGAAGTTTCTAACTTCGTGAATTGTCACGACCATCACTTCAACAATAATCCTCTAAATTTGCTTTTTCATTAATTATCCATGTTTCATAAGTTGACGTCAGCGCAACTCCCCAGTATGTGATCGCCCGCACCGTCGCTGCGGCTCATGTTCTTGACGGTTGGATCTTGTCTTTCAGGAGCAAGACGACCGCCACCCACATGCTCCCGCGAGCTGCAAGATGAGCCCGAAGTCATGTGCTCGGACAGGGCTCAGCTATGAAGACTTCGGCAACCCCCCCCCCTTACAAGACATGGGCACCTCGATGACATGTTCCCCCCGCACCGGCATTCTTCATCGGTATGGTGCTGCACCGCACAATAGCAAATGTACCGGAATGTCGTGAACGACGACACTGGCCTCTGAGACACGTTCATCTACCATTGATCTTGAGGCTGTCCAGGTTGGAGAGAAACCTAGAAGGCAGTGCACTTTTTGGTGCTGGGTAGGGGACAGAAGGGGGGGGGGGGGGTCAATGACGGGTTGTTGGGCATGTTCAATTGCACTGTGGTACCAGTTGAGCTGTTGGGCTTCGTCCAGATAACTGGGCCTCCATCAGTACCACCGAAAAAGAAACGGTCGAGTCAAAATAAATGCCAGGTGTGCCACGAGCACTGTAACATATATTCAGCAGATGTACAACAAATAGGGTGATGCTGCCAATATTGAAGCAAGTGGCCCGTTCAGATAGTGTGAGCATCCAGACCAAGAGCAAAAACGAATTTCAGTCGGTTGGAGTATATGAATATAACCATGGCAAACACTGCACCAAATCCTGCATGGAAAGCAAAGCTCGATATAGACCTAGAACAGAACCAATTTACATCACCTCACAACCTACTAGCCTTACTAGGTACAGTGCTCAGGCCTCCCTGGCAAAAGCATACTAGCCTTACGCTTTCCAAAATCTTTTCTGTACAAGGACGCAGGTACAGCCCATACATGGCTCATAACCTGCCATACATTTACTTGTAGCTTAGCAGCACCGAGTTGATCACATGCATCATCAGGCGGATGTCGTTTGCTTCCAGCGGACTGATTCCCGGCAACGACTGCTGGTGGGCCAACACGCCATAGACCTGCTCGAATATCGGCCTCACATGCACGGCAATCGTCTGATCTGTTGGTTGGATCGCCATGCCGACGGCCTTCATCCACTGAAGCTTCACAGGGGTGTCGTTGCCTATGTCGCATGCTAGCTGCTGGAGAAGGGCTAGAAGCACCCATTGGTTTAGAGGCACCGGGTTCAGCCTACACAACCCTTGCAAATCAACCTGGTAGAAAGGGTAGTAGAGTATCAGGATCCGCAACTGATGACCTGGTGAAAGTTGCTTCTTCGTGGAATGGAAAACAAGTTTGTACTTTATAGACATGTGTTGATTTGTTCAAGCGACAAGAGAATGAGAAATATTCCTAAAGATGTTTTAAAGTTTAAATGTGGCCGATACCTGAGAGCATAACCAAGACACCATGAAGAGATCACTTCTTTGAAGAGCCATTGTAAACGCTTCGTCAAATTTACACTCAGATATTAATCTGCTAAGCTCCTTCAGCGGGTCAAGTGGAACATCAGCCTGAAAAAGCAATTACAGCCAGTAAACCAAATGTTTTGATGTTTCATTCACAAGAACACACAAAACATCTGAGGGGTGGGATGTTAACACCTATTTACCAGAGATGAATACAAAAGCAAACAGGAAAAACCTAGAGGGTGTGAAAAAATTACTACCTCCGTTCCATAATACTACCTCCATCCCAAGGCTTAAGGCTTATATTTTTTTGGAAAAGTCAAAGCAAGTAAAGTTTGACCAAAATTTTAGAATAATCTATCAATAAATATGATGTTTTGTAGATAGCACATGAAAATATATTTCATTATCTATCTAATAATATTAATTTTGTATTTGACATGTTAATGATTTTTTATAAAAACTTAGTCAAACTTAACATAGTTTGACTTTCTGAAAAATATAGGCCTTAAGCCTTGGGATGGAGGTAGTATAAGTCGTTTTAGCAAACCTAGAGTGACAGTATTTAGTACCTCAGGGAGCTTAGGCGCTGGACCATTAGTAGGCTGCAAAACACTATTATGTGATATTGGGTTCCCCGATGCAACAAGTGCCAAAAGCTTGCGCTGGCCATCAAGTAGCTCTGATGTAAGACCCTGTGTAATTGATGATGCTGAATTGATTGTTTCCTGAAATAATTCAAATGAAAAAGGCAAGCATTAGCATTACTCAGCGTATGGGAAAAATTGTATACTGTAAGTCGGCTTGTGTGTTCCGCATTTCTGTGCCTATGGCACCACGTGCAATAAGAGCACAACAAAAGGCTTGCAAGCATACCCTTAGTGTTTGTGCCAGTGGAGTATGTCCTGCTGCGACCCGCTGCTGGATAGCAGCACCATGCTCGGACATACCCTTCTGGAATGCACCGTCCACTTGCTCGAACATTGTTTTACAAGATTGTTCAAATGCTGGGATAACCGATGACTCAAAGCTTGACCGTAAAGAATCCTGCAGGGATCAAATCGAAAGAATATGTTGATCCTGCATATTTTATTGCACCATGATCATGCATAACCCATTCCAGATAGGAGTATGTAGGAAGCTGCTTGGTGCCAGGATGAGATCACATTTTGTATGTATTATGTTGTATACATTGGGGTTGGATATGCAAGATACATGAGGTTGCTAAAATAGTAAATTTCATTGTTCTTGGCTGACTAAATTAGCTAGTTACAACATTTTGAGTGAAGGCATGTGTGTCCATGAGGAATAGCCCATGCTACATGGCACCATGCGACCAATCTGGCCACAAAAATCATTATCTTATCCATTGCATGCACATATGATCTTTCCCAACAGAACAACTAAAAGTAACTCCATCATACACAATCCTGCGCATTTATGGGTTCATTCAAGCAACCATACAATCCTAAATATATAACTCAGAAAACAAGTCAAGTCAGCATAAACATATCATGATTACCACATTCCATTTGGCATTACCAGCTTCACTGCTAATGATCTACAAGGATCACATATATGTGCCGAAGATATATACCTGAAGAGCCTGCCTGACTGATGTATGGAACTGTGTTTGGATCTGCTTGGTCACTGTAGCTTCAAGTTTCGTACTTATAGACTTATCCAGCTGATTCACCACCTTTTCACCGAGAACTTTCTGGAATATGGGGGAAATATGAATATAGAGGAAATTAGAATATAAGGAACAGCAAGAAAATAGCCACCACCTGAAGTGAATCAGAAACAGCAGAAGACAATGACTTCTCAATGATAGGTACTGTTGTCCGTGCAACATTGGTTCCCAGTGAAGATATTTCTTTCTTCAATGACTTCTCCAGCATAGCAGGAATATCCTTGTTTATAGAGGTTGTGATTAGAGTAGCAAACTGCTGTGTTCTCTCTTTCTCAGCCTTTTCATGCCTTGCATTTTCCTCCTGGAAACGGGCCCACATGGCATCAACGTTGGCCTTTACGGACTTCTCTAAGTTACGCCCTAATGATGTCTCGATCCTTTTGCCCTCCTTTGCAATAGGAGCAGACACAATTGTGTTCAGCTGCTTTTGCATGTCAGTTTGCATGGCCATAAGCTGCAATGTGAACAGAAATTGTTAATATCAACGTCTTGCATCACAATTGGTTCAATACCATTTTTGCGCAATAAAAAATTCTGCCGCCCTTACATGGCATCAAGTAATAAAAAAAATATGCCCTTATGGCACAACATGAACACATGAATAATTAAAAATTAATATAAATCTAGGAAGGTGTAAGTGCGACCAATTAGAGCTTAATATTGGTTAAATAAAGTTTACAGTTTTATATGATGGACAGTGGCTAACTTAGGAACTAGAATGTTGACTACACAGCCAGGATGTTTAACAACATTTACTAGAATGTTGCTGTATTCAAGCACCACACAATGGCATTGTCCAAAGGTGTTATTAGAAGCAATTAAAGAGCAACCCCCAGAAGTTGATACGGCTCAGCAATGTTTTGCAACGCGCAACACAGGTTTAAATCTTTATTCAAGCTTATGAATTGACATGAGGTACACATTCATTTAGGTACATGAAAGAACTGTCATTTCCTTTACTTTAGGGGAGAACCGCATGTAGTTTACGTAACAGTAAGACGGACAGTCTCATCCTCCTAGCTTAACAAAGCCAAGCTGACACCTAAGCTACAGCAGTTTAAATTACTTTGACCATAACAGCGAAATGGGTGAGTTGATATAACAACATCATTTTCCGTACTGATAAATCAGGTATAAATTTTCATCAACCACTACACAATTTATCTAACAATTTTTCCTTTTAATTAAGTTGCAGTATTAGCAAATTTCTAACAACTATTGTGATACCAGCACCTGCAACGTCAGGCAAGTTTCAACACTAGGGTAAAGAAACTTCTAGTTTAACAACCTGGTGCAATGTTCCTTGAATAGCAGCTACTTGCGAGGCGGAATCAATTGCAGGGTTTGCATTGCTTGGAGAGGAATCATTAGAGTTGAAACTGCTTGTAAGAGGAGACAACTGCCCAGAGACCTGAGGATGCAGAACTTTCTGTATGGTAGCTGCAGGTAACTGCAAGTTCCTTGAAGCAACAGAGACATCAGTTTTCTCAGGAACTTCAGTTGTTCTACTTCGAACATTTCCATCCCCGGCACCGGAATGTTGTTTCAAAAGCATGGGATCTGATCTTCGGGAGTCTTCCACGTTGTACTTGTCAGTTGTTACTGAGCGTTCACTGATTGACTCTACAGATTGCTCCGAAGACATGTTCAGTCTCTCCATTTTCTCATGAACAATTTGGGTCTCCTTAGCAGCCTCAAATTTAACATTTTGATCTGGTTTTTTCTCAACCACATGTTTTGACTCCACTTCTACATTCTGTGGGCTGCCTTTCGCAGTTGTTTCAGCAGATGGGATCACACCTGAAATAATTTCAGATGGGGTTATCAAGTGTGTGGCGTTCTCTCTGCCGTTAAACGTGGAGTGAGCATCCGAAACTGTAGCATCACCTTGGCCTGTTGGGTCTTCCTTCCTGACGCTATCCTCTCTGCCAAATGCTCCTTGCCCACTTGTACCGTCACCATTGATCACTTTCTTACTCGAATAATCAAAAGATGACTGATCCCCGTCATGATCACCAAGAGATGGACCTTTTGAAGGATCTGCACTAGATCCGGCATTATTCATGTTTGATGTAGGAGTCAAGGATGGAACATGAGCAGTAGTATCGGCATCTGCATAAACAGATAGCGGAGATGATTAGATCACCACCAACCTCAGAAGCATATGAATTAACTGAACAAATAGTATGCAAAGTTAATATGGCATTACCTGTGCCCTGATGATCACTCAATGGTTTGGTTCCTGAGGATGACTCCACCGATGCCACTTCTAGAGGTCTGTCATATACATGTGAAAGAGCCGGATCCCTACCAAGACTAGTATTATCAGCCGTAGGAGGCAAACAGAGTGATACCTCCAGACCATACTGCTGAATAGCCATTGTCTGGACACAATATACTTGCACTACTTGTTCACCATCTGGTTGGCTTCCGTATGTTCCCGTCAGACTTAAAATAGGCATTGCAACTGTGAAATCCGCTATATAGTCCAACCGAGTAGAAGCAGGATCTGGGCCATATTCAACATGGACAGCATATATAGCATTCTTTTTGGCATTCGCAAGCAAAATAAGGCTAGCTTGTGGCAACACTGCTACTTGGTTGAAAAATGCTTCCTCGTGCTTATGTTCTAAAGAACTCACAAGTTCCAGAGCTTGAGTGCATCTCCAAGTCTCAGACTCACTTGGCAACAACCAACCTTCCTTATCAGAGGAAGCCCAGATTTTTACTTCTCGATTGAGAGGGCCCTGCAATATTAACAAAGTTTAGTATGTTCCCATCACAATGAAGATGTATGCTAAATGAAGATGCATATGCAAGCTTACTTTCCAAGTATGCAATCATAGAAATTGCACACATAGTTTATCATAAAAATATATTGAAAAAATAAAGCCAATGCACATTAAGAAAAAACATTGTTCCATTTACAATTCGATTGTGAATTATCTTAACAGTTATTAGAAAACAGATCCTTTCAGCATTATTTGAACCGGGCAACTGTGTTACATAAGTATACATTGTTTAGCAGAATAACATGTCCGCTGAAGGTGATTAATGATGACAGAAAATGTAGTAGTTAAAAATGTGAAGATGTAGAGGAATGCATACCGCTGTAACAAGATTTATATGATTTGGTTGCTCAGGTGCCGTAAGGAAAGAAACTGAGTAAACAGCTTTACCATCATGTGGTTTAATCACAGATAGAGGCGATGCTCTGCGATCATCCCAGATTTTTACCTGCCAAAAAATAAACAGTACACATTATAAATAAATTGCATTTACAAATACAGTGTGTGTTTCTGTTGATTACATGGTGCCAACAAGAAAACAGGTAAGCTGTCCCCTGATCGTTCATCCTCAAGGAAAAAATTTATGAGAGACAGCAGTTTTGTCCATGTCCAGCAGGATAACAAAAGTAACTTAACTAAGCTCAGAAATCGTAGCATGCATTAGTAGCATACAGCTTGCAGTGGAGCATGGAAGGCTGACAGCATATTCAGACATTTTGGACACTATAGAAGTGAAAAATAAATGGAATGCGAATTTGACTGCAATTGTACATAATTTTAAGAAGAATGTGCATGATCATTTGATTTGTAAAGCATTTCTTTCCTGTGCTATTGCCTATGATGGGGTATAGGTTTCTTAACCAAGAACAGGATATATTGCACAAACCGTGCCATCTGTTGATGCTGAAGCCAGACGGGTAGTCATCCATTGAGATAAAGACAGATCAGTGACATCCCCGTCATGTTTACCAACCAAGTACACACCATCAATCAGCTTGTCAAGTGTGCATTTAAGAGGCTCTTCTACATTGAAGTCTCTTCCTCTTCCCACTTTAGTTGTATCTATTCTTAAGACGCAGTTCCCAATTCCAATAAACAGAATTTCCTACAGGATAGTTGCATGAGTCATTAACAGAAAATCAGTGAAGACAGTGAAAGTGACAGGCGATGAGGCTATACTTGCTTATGGGAGTGCCAGCATATTCTTGGATGGTAAATTTCAGCATCTCCTATCTGGATGGCAATTTCAATCTTTCCTGTGATTTGTGGTTTATTTTCATCACCTGGTCCCTCGTCGATCTTCCAGACATATATACGCCCATCGACACTTGCACTGCAGGCAAACAAAACGAAATCTTAATTGTCCCATCGACACTTGCACTGCAGGCAAACAAAACGAAATCTTAATTGTGTGTGTGTGAGAGAGAAAGAGAGGAAACCAAAGTTATGGTGGGAGGCCACTACACCCGCTAGATGTTCATTTTAATCCAATTAAAATGCCAGCACAGCCACACAGCAATCCAACAGAACTACCCTAAAAGTAAAAGTACCTTGCTAAACGATGGACATCTTCTGCAAAGAAAGCCATGTCTGTCACCCTCTGCAGCAAACAAAATAAGGATGCTAAACATAACAAGGAAATGCACCTTCACGCTAAATAAAATCAACAAAATATGGAACGAACAAAAAATCAGACATGATTAGCTTCAGATTCTAAGTATGATGACAAATGCTCCACATCAGTATGAGAAATAAGAACGAATTCAGTGAGGTATAAAAATGACTAATTAATAACCTCCGACCTGATTTATGTAGCAACTACATTCACTATTCCCTTTGGCTTTCTGCTGTATGTACTGACCACATTATTTCATTTGACAATATAACCTTCCAATTCATACTTCACCCATGCATAGTTAATACTTAATGGTCAAGCCTTCGGCATGAAGTATAACAGACTGCCATCATAAGACACAACCCTAGATCCAGCGCAGGTTCGTGCTCTGAGATTCACATATTTTGTGAGTGAACCTATGCAACTGTGGGGGCGTTTTCTGATGAAAAAATATGTATCCAGTTTTTTTTCAACATCTGTATCCAGTTTATGCTTGCGGAGATGAATATACAGTCAATACGATAACATAGTAACACATGGGTTCCTCGCAGGTACTAATTAATGCTGCGGAGCTCAGGCACAAAGCAACAAATCTGCAGTCCACGTTAAGCCACTAATAACATCGCCGACTCCAACAAACACTTGAACGCTCAAAACTTCAAATCAAATTCTCCTCGCATGATCAATCCACGGCAGCAGACATACCTGTGTGTGCCCACGGAGGAGCGAGCGGAGCGCGGTGTTGATGTTGAGCACGCGTACGTTCCCCATCTTGAGGCCGTACACGATGTAGTTCCGGTTGACCGCGATCTGCCGGCCCAGCACCAGCCCCGGGTCGGACGTGTACTTGGTGATGGGCGTCACCTCCAGCTGCGGCGGCCGCGCCTCGCCGGGCAGCCGAGAGTCGACGTCATGCACGGCGCTGTCCCCGGGCCCCAGCAGCCTGCCCCGGGGCATCTTGCTGCTGGCCATCCTCGTCGGCGGCGCGGACGGCATCCTCGCCGGCGGCGCGGACGGCATCCCCGCCGGCACCCCGGAGGAGAAGTCTGAAGGCGACGACGTGGGCTCGAGGTGGGCGTTGCCCAGCAGCTGCATGAGCCGGGCGCTCGGGTTGGGTCCGGGGTTGGGGACGGGGAGAGGGTTTGGAGTGGGGTTAGGGTTCGTGTAGGCGGCGGCTGGGAAGTGGACGGCGCTGGTGGGATCGGGCGGGTAGGGGAGGTAGGGGTTGCGGTGGAAGGGCGGCGTCGCCGGCGGGTAGGAGTAGGGTCCTGGCGGGCCAGAGGTCATCGGAGCGCCGGGCGGGGGCCCCGGGAAGATGCCGGTGGGACTCGGGACGGTTGTGGGGTTTGCGGGAGGGTTGAAAAGCCTGGCGAGCTCGAAGGGGGCGCTGGAGGTAGGGTTAGGGTTTCCCGACGGCGACGCCATGGGAGGCCGCTCGAAGGGGAGATGGATCTGGAGTAGGCGAGGAAGGAGGAAGACGGCTCCTCTTCCTGGTGGTTTTTGCGGTTTACTGGGATTTTGGGGAAGAATGGTCAATAACATAGACTACTAGTTACCCCAGCAAAACGGTTACACCCGGCCTCTGCATAGTTAGAATGCACACAGCGTTCAAGAAGTTTACAACTTAAGTTCTTAATGAAATGTAACGAGAAACAAAAGTCTATAATATGGAATAGGAGCCGCAATCCGCAGAATATGTAGCCACCCATGTTGGGTAATAAATTCCTTGACCGAATTCTCCAATCGTGTAGGCACCTCCGTAAATAGGACGTGATTCTCCACGCGTTGAAGCGATGACCATGAACGGAGCGTAGCCGTAGACCGGTAAATTACCTGCATAAGAGGAGAGTTTTTGTCATTATAAACATTATCATTTCTACATAGCCATAGCGACCAAATAACAGCGATCGGTCCCACTCTGATAAGATTTTTAAACCTAACCTCTACCCAATTTACCCAATTGCCAAAAATATTTGCAATGCTTCGAGGTGGATGTAAGTTAGATCCTATCTGAATGATTGAGCATATAGCTTTAGCGAACCGGTAATGGAAGAAGAGATGTTTTATTGTCTCATCTTCGTGATAAAAAACACATTTTTTACAGCCATGCCAATTGTGTTTGCAAGGTTATCTTTGGTGAGGATAACACCACGACGTAGGTACCTTCGGTTTCAGTGGTATCCTCAACCTCCAAATGCATTTATTATTATAGGCTGGTTGTATAAGTTCTATTAATGCTTTGTACATGGATTTTACCGAGAATATGCCATTCTTGGTGAGTTCCTAGCGAAATATATCATTCCCTTGAACCAGTTGAATTGAAGCTAATTTTTGTAGTAATTCGTTCCAAGAGGTTAAACGGGACTACATCACGTTTGAACGTCATAGATGGTGGGGAGGTTTCCATCACTCCCTGAAGGGTAACATCCTTATGACGTACTATCATGTGCAAGGCTGGATATTGTTCCCGGAGTGTGGTTGGACCCAACCACCTATCCTCCCAGAATCGTATCTCCGACCCATCCCTATTGAGATACTCCTATGCTACTCAGGGTTTAAAATGTAGAGCTTTTGAAAGGTTTGAGCTAGAACCAGTAATTTCACCTCACATGTTGTTATTATTGAGGCAGATTTCAACTTTGGATGTTTATATTTGAACTACCACATATATAAGGATGAAAGTAGTCCGGCATAATATGTGTAAAGTACAAGTTCTTTCTTATATGTTCTAACACATACGATTTGAATTGGTCCGTGTTTGTTATCTGTCTGTTGATGAAATCAATTAATTCTTCAATCTAAATACTAAAACCTATGGAGTTAGGAAGTTCACGGATATGCCGACACGCTTCCCCACCGTCTCTGTTGTTGCGGCATCATGGCTCTACGTGTCTTACCCGCACCCTTTATTGTCAAGTCGGAGTGGGCTTCTTTGTCCTTGTGAGCTTGTGTGAACTCTCAACACCATTAGACCCTCGTCACTCTATCTGATGGCACTCCCTTTGTAGACCAAGCTATGAAATAACATTGGGCATTGACTCCTTCATCTTGAAGCCTCTCCCCACCTTCCCTTGAGAGTCCACCGGAGAGAGCCGGGCCGATCCTATGTCCTCTTTGCCGGGTCGGAGATGGGCTAAGAGAGGCGTCATGTGTAGGGTTGTTAATAGTAGTTCCTCTAGTAGTAGGTTGTGGTTTTGGTGACATATCAAACTGTAGCTTGATGGTGTGAAGTGGCTAGATGTCACATATGTGAGGTTTGCTCCATGTCATGTGGGCTGGATCTTGAACCTGTTGCAGGTCTTCTTCCTTGTCACAAAGCTCTGGTGGTCAGGGGTGGAGGTGATGGGAAAAGAGGACGCGACAACTTCTACAAATAAAAGCCTTTCTTTTTGCAGATCTGATGCACCTGGTTTTGGGTGTTATGTAGGCTATGCTCGGTTGTGGGGCGGATCTATGGCAAGGGAGTTCGGAAGCTACTCCCGGGAGTTCATCCACGATAGCCATGAGTTTGTTGTCGTCTCATATGGAAGAAGGGCGGCCACTCCCACCTCAATCGCGGGCTTCGGTGTCCTCTGGCCGACTCCTGTCGTCTCCTCCCAAGTGGCTTCGTCCCCGATGATGTCTTGGTTGGCTGCTTGGTCATGCTTCAGCTAGGTGGAGAAGGAGCAAGACTCGATTGTGTTTTGCAGTTTTATTTTACGGTCCTTTGTGAAAGGTGGACTTGGTTGTAGTTTTCCATTTTCTCCTAGTCCTTGATGTAACTTGTACTCCACCGTTGATGAAATGGAGCTTCTACCTTGTAAAAAACAACATTAAGCAACTTCGTAAGAGGAGGGACATAAAGTGTTTCCTAATGGAGTATAGTGCTACTTGGGCTACACAAATATGTGGTCTTTCTCTGGTGCGCGGAAGGGCGCACAATGGAATAGGAAATATAGAAGAGTAGTGCAATAGGGTTGAGATATGAGAGGGACCGCACGAGTAAGATGAATGCCTAGAGAAGGACACCTTCCTTGTATTTTTGGTTGTTTTTGTTTTTTAGAACAATAACGAGAAAATATGGTATGTTTCCTTTATAAAAAAGGTATAGTTTCTAGGGATTAAAGATAGTGAATTTAATAGAGTTTTAAGTCAAATCCAACAGCTTTATTGCACTTGGATATGTCTTATCGTGCATGCAATTTGACAGTGTCCACGAGTAATTTCTAGTTAGTGAGTATATAATATCCTAGTTTGGATGATGAATTCCTACACATGATTTGTCAAAGCCCTTATTTTCTTATTCCCCGGGCCGAACAGTGACTCTCCTAGGTGATGGATGCTCCAACGCCTCTCGCGGGACCTATCATGGTATTTGGTATTGTGAGGCTATGGGTGAATGCAACTCTAGATTTTAATGATGTGTGACCGAACTTGCGATGCTCTTGTCCTTACAATACACGCCCATACTAAGGATACTCCTCATCAGACACGGCAATGACCATGGTTAAATATAGTTAGCATGCACAGTGAGGGCCTTCGAGGATTGGGTTGTTCCTGGACTGAACACATGACACACTTGACACAAAAGGTTTTCAATCATGATTGCCAATGGTTGTCAAATGTTACTTTTTTCTTTCTTTCTCAGCCTCGCCTGCCCAACCAGAGGCCGTTAAGTGACTTGGCGGGAGTTGCCAATGCCTAAGGGCGAGCTTTTTATGCTTTCCCTCATGCATCAACGTCTAAGATTCTTTTTACTAGGTATTTGTGAGCTCAAGGTACATTAAGTTAGAAAAGGGTGCAAGCTTGATGATGCATCAGGGGAAATTTTACTCCAGCTCCGCCCTGCCAATGCCTAGCCCGTGCGCGCCACCTGGCTATAGTGGATAGCCCCGTCTCACTCCCTCGCACTTACTTGTTCTTAATACCCATTTCTCATGTATAGCTCAATCATTTCTAATGAAAATCAGTATTTGTCTTTGCATAAAGGGAAAGAACAAAACAACACCTTTGAAGAACTGATATTTGGGAGGGGCCTTCTTCTAGAATACCTTCTCGAATGAGCAAGAGGTGGAACCCAGAAATTGATCCTTATATGTGGAAGAACCTGAGTAGTGATTGCTTATCGTGAGGGTCCAAATGATAGTCCTCCACACCTTATGAAAGGTGAATGTCTGAGATGAGGCCATAAAGATGAGCGAACTGCTCGATATGCTCCACAATGAAGTCGCCGTTGTTGTTGTCCGAGACCCATTTGAGGCCGTATCATGGACCGAATGTTTCTTGCGCTTAGAAGTCCCGAAACTTTTGGAAGTAATCGAATGAGGCGTGCAACCGTTAAGCTAGAATGAAGACTAGAAGGATGCTTCCATGCCATCCCCAATGGTAACCCTGGTTGCTGCATTGAAGAGCTGCCTATCAGATTCATCGTTTTGAGTTTCCATGGAGACGGGGCCACCCGTTTCAAAATTTGTGACATGGTATCCACATATTGCATGAATAATTTGAAGCTTTCTACACTTTCACAAACAAGTTACCAGCACGCTGTGACATGTAGACAACTTTGAGGACATCACCAAACATGCTTCACCGTTCCTTTTTAATTGACTCAAATTTAGTATAAAGTTATACTAAATCTAAGTCAACTAAAAGAGACCGGAGGGAGTACAAAGTATCATATACTTACCTGGTAACCATGATTAGAGCATCTCCAGCCGTGTCCCCCAAATGACGTTTGGGGGACCGCAGACAAGAAATGGAGAAAAAAGTTGTTCAGTCGCGTCCCCCAAAGAACGCCGGACACAAAAACAGCGTCCACATGCATGCATGTAGCCCCTAGTCCCCACATGTCATTATCTCTTCCCACACTTTCTCTCACCTACTTTTTCCACATGGGGTGGTTCCCTCCATTAAAATGCATGCATCTGAACGACGCTGTTTGAAAGACACGGCTAAGAAGGGTCTCTTTTTTGTACAGATTTTTAGTCTCTTTTTGTCCGGTGCTATCTCCAAACGTGCCCCAAATCGTTATGCCGGACAGACGTTTTTAAGGGACCCGACTGGAGCATCTCTTAGGACTAGAGGTGCACCTTTCATTTGTTTACTACACAAGTGCCAAAAACAAGACAATGTTCCCAAGGCATGTCAACGCCGAAACCTCCACTCAGATCTCTAGTGACCAAATCAGCCAACAGACCAATCCAAGACCAACACGAGCCAAGTTCTGTGTCACCACTCAACAGCAACACTAACATTAAGTGTCACATCTTCAGTTCCAATCGACCAATAAGACAGTGTGCACTCATAAACAACCTCAAATGACAGTTTGAGGGCGGTGAAAACAAAGAAACAACACTATCGAGGTTAATTGCTTCGCGGTAAAATCGGGGCAGGAAATAAGTGTAGTACTTTCTCATTATGAATAAGTTCACTACATTGCAAGTTGCAAAAAATTAAAGATAGCCAAGTGTCCATCTGAGTAACATTTGGTGCGTCATAACCTTTCAGCGTGTGACAACTAAGAAAAATGTATTATGGTCATTCTGAGCACATTTTTCCTTGGAGAATCTCAGTCGTTTTAGCCATGGTAACGCATGCAGGTCCATCGACGGCTTACTACACCTCGAGATCACATATCATGATCAGCTAATCATATCACGTATACACATGAACCAAGAGAGAATCAAATAGCACAACGAGCTAATCACGAGGGTTATAGCAATATCCAGATAGCTAAACAGAACTGCACTAGGTCATTTGGCCTTTGTTGCATGCAAAATCAGCTCTGCGGCTCCAGAGGTTGTTCACTGCCACCGACTGTTCCACAAGTAGTAGCCACGCCTGAGCTGGTATGGGAGTCGACACCTGCCATATGATGATCAGGCTTCTCCTCCTGCATCTCGACATCATCATGGCTACCGGGCCCTGCCTCGGCTTCTGCGTCAGCCATCTCTTCATCACCATCACCTCCTGCATGTTCTGTTCCGTTGGAAACCGCTGCAGGATGTTCCGGCAGCTTTTCAGGTTTTGCATCGACAGGATCTGTGATTTCTGTGATTGCTGTTGCTTCGGAATTTCGACCGTGGGCAACTGGGTATGGGTCGGTACACTTGGTTATAGTAGACGTGACTAGAAGGGTCTGCAAATAAGAAAGCTTAAAATTGGCAACAAAGATCTATTGTAGTTTACAAAGAAATCTATTAGACAGCATTTCAAGTTGTAGTGCAATAAGCAGAAAAGTTGATGCTCCAGATAAAGAAGTTAAACTCATACATTGCAGGTTACAGACTAACATAAGAACCATGTAGTATTGATATGCTCTACGTGATGGTGAAAGTTCAGGTAACAAACCTTCTCCAAGGCCAAAGCGAGCTTCGACAATTTCTTGTATGTTCCTTTTGGATCCAACAGAATCTGTCAACAGAAAGTTAGTATAAGGCTCCTTTCGAAACAACACCAATGCAACACACAAATGGAAACCACATCACCTTCCTTTCGTGAGTAACTGCTTTACCGACATTATATCATTAAGGAAACTTTAGAATCAAACTAAAAGGGAAAAATCATCACCTCACAAAGTCTTTGCAGTGTAAATGGAGGACCTTCTTCAAACCTCAAGAGGGCTGCAATGATGTGCAAACAAATGATCAGGATCTGTTCATGTTCCACACAAAGTACATCACCTCCTATCATATCGATAATCTGATCTGGTACAATCAACTTAGGATATTTTGGTATCTGGCAAGCTGCTTTTTTTACAGAAAATCCGGTCACAAACGGATATTTCATTCGAAATAACATGACAAACGAGTGCAAATGTCAGAAGGATAACTACCACACAATTTGCCTTAACCTAAATCCGATTTGTGAAAGAACTGATAGTATTTTTCACAACTATTTTTCCACATCAGCTCTGAAAAACAGAACAACACCATAACACCAAAAGTATTCTAAGTGTTGAGTTGAATAAACATACTCCCTCCGTTCCAAAAAAAAAGCTTCTCAACTTTTTCAAGATACGGATGTACCTATAGCTAAAACATGTCTATATACCTCCGTATCTAGACAAAGTTGAGAAGCTTTTTTAGGAACAGAGGGAATACATTTCGACTCTGTTATGAAGTGCAACACCAACAAACAATTCAAAACCCACCAAATGATGCTGTCATTTTAAGTTTTTAACTGCAGGCTATTATGCAAAAATACAAGTAACAGAAAGTCATGTAACAGAATTGTGAAACAACAAACCAACGTATTAGTGCCTTGACTTATTCATGGTCCTAAAGGTAGATATGCAGCTGCATATTAGTGCCTTGACTTCAATTGCATTAAAGTGTGCAGTTCATATTCTTGACAGTCAACATGAGTTATGACAATTCACAAACTACATACCCAAATCAATGGCTGATTGCTAAGTATGCCAAAGTTAACAAAGCTGCACTAAGTGAGGAGATATGAGGAGTCTAGGACCTTATCAGAATTTAAGGGGGCGAGAGAAACATGTATATCGTACACTAATGTGAATTTTGTTAAAACCTTCATATCGCAACAGCAAAATGTGAAGGCATACAGCAACTTGAAGTCTTAAAACAGTACCATCATTTAGCTGGCTAAACAGCTCTGAGTGTGCCTCTGCAGACAAAGAATTCTGTTGCTGCCCATCTTCTCGCATCACCATTTGAACCTCAGAATATTCACCCAAGACCTATATATGTGAAATGATGAAAAACAGCTTAGAAAGTAAAGCTACTATATTCTGACAAAACATAGCCAATACAATAATCTACAAACATTGTGAAACTCTTTTCATGGCTCCCCATACCTGCATCAATTGGAGAGACAACAACCTCTTGAGAAAACTCCATTCATGCCTGTAAAGCGGAAGTTAATCACAATGGCAAGAATAAAAAGGAAACCTCACATTCTCACCACAGAAAATTTTGTCCAAATGTTCCAGACCAGCAACTATCTCTTCAAAAGTATAAAAGTGAACAATTAGATCAACCTAAGCTTGGTTCATCTAGAACAACAACTGCTGCAAATTTTCAAATGCTACCTATTGACCTTCTGTCACACATTTTACACAACGATAAGAACAAGACATCCTCTATTTTCTATAAGGAAGAAAACCCAATTATAAGTTGCAGACCCGAACAGAAATATGAAGAATGGAGTTGCTTTCAACATTCAAAGAATCTCTAAATAACATTAAATGTATGTAAATTCATCCAGGTCCAGCATAATACCAGAACTTCCCCGTTTCAGCTATAACTTCGATGATGCCTCTCATTTCCCCAGGAGTAACATTGATGATTCCATCAGTATCCCTAGAATGAAATACATTTTCAAATGTTCAGAACAAGAATAAAAAGAACATGGAATGACCAAACTGTCATACCAATAAGAGGCATTTGTAGATTTTGCATATCTTAAGATACACGTTTGCTATTAAAAAGATGAAACATCAAAATGTCAAGCTATGCAGATTTTAAATCAATGTGTTTAAGATTGTATCTAAGTGTTGCAAGAGGAATCTTCCAACTTATAGTGATAGCAGGAATGCCAAAGACCCAGTATGAAAGAACAAATCACTGGATAGTTCGACAAATAAACATAACCAGATACAGATCAAAGGCCAGAGCATGGAAAGGGTACGGTGTGCTTTTGCTTGTTCAGTGAATTTGTGGCTGCGCAGATTATTATTGCTAGATTTGAAATGCACCACATATGGGCTGAACCTCTGCACTTGTAGGAGTGAGCCGTCATACTTTCTCACCCATGCAATGTGTCTTGACATAGGTGCACATTCTCCGGCCACTCTTGTGAGTAAGTGCGTGGTGAGAGAATATGCACAGACCTGCTTTCTAAGAGAAAGGAAGATGCAGAGATGTCACGGCGCATACGTGTGGGTGAGATAGCAGGAGCACTAACCCAGACAAAGCACACAATCCAGTCTCATAAGCACTAAATGTATGTCTAAGTTTGGTGTAAGACTAAAGAATATTTTAGGGATCTTTACAGTTTACACAATACACACTATACTCTACCCATGCACATAGAAGTGTCACTATCCAACAATCGGTGAAAGCTTATAGCGAGAAGGACAAAAACAGTAAACAAAAGTTAGATATGCAGACCGGCTACAGCCATATAAATTGGAATCGCTTACCCATGCTTGTACTGCGTGTTCGCATCCTCAATGTGATGATCCGCGTCAGCAGCTGCCTCGGGCACCACCAAGGGCACCCTCACTCCCTCGATATGTTGGTCTGTGATGACAGCCTCCTCTTGCATCACCATAGGCACTGTCGATCCTTCCCCATGCTGGCCGACATCAACAGCCTCCTGTGTCACCACCATAGACACTGTCGAGCTCTCCCCATGCTGGTCCGCATCGACGGCCTCCTGTGTCACCACCATAGAGACTGTCAAGCCCTCCCCACGCTGGTCCACATCAACGGCCTCCTCTGTCACCACCATAGACACTGTCGAGCCCTCGAGATGCTGGTCCGCGTCAGCAGCCTTCTCTGGCACCACCATAGACACCGTCGAGTCCTCAGCAGCCTTCTCTGGAGCCGGCACCGTCACACCCTCAGCACGCTGGTCCGCACCAACAGCCTCTTCCGGCACAGCCATTGGCACCGTTGAGCCCTCGAAATGCTGGTCTATAACAGCAGCTTCCTCTTGCACGACCGCCATAGACACCGTCGAGTCATCAGAAGCCTTCTCCGGCGCCACCATGGGCACCGTCACACCCTCGGCACGCTGGTCCGCACCAGCAGCCTCCGCCGGCACAGCCATTGGCACCGTTGAGCCCTCGAAATGCTGGTCCACAACAGCAGATTCCTCCGGCATCGCCATAGGCACCGACGAGCCCTCGGCATGCTGACCCTCGTTGGCAGCCACCTCCGGCACCGCCATGGTCACCGTCGGGTTCTCCGCTGCCGCCACACCTTCCTTCATTCCCAGCTCTTCCAGTAGCTGCAGGACAATAATAACAGACTCTATTACACAACAAATTTCGGTACATTCCATATACTACAGCATTGGGTAAGAATGCCATCGTTCCGTCCCGATTCAGTTCACACAAACAATCCCTTCCCACATCATAGCTAACACAGAAAATTTCATCATCGTCCTCCCCGCTGCTCCCTCCCATGGAAGCACCACCTTGCCCATCCCAAAACCACGCACGATTCTTCCCAGAACTAGCTCCTCCGTGCCCTAAAACACGAGCCCATGCTCACAATTCCTCCGCGTCAGAACAGCATCCTCACGCCCAAATCACGGAACGCGTCGAGGCAATGCAACGGCGTTGAACCACTACCGGCGCAATCTCCGGAGCCCGGGGCTCCAGGTACGCCCAATCCACAAACGCGGCAACAACGGCAGTCCCTGATCCGGACCAACGAGGGCTCCGCGAAGCGGAAGCGCGGAGAGAGGGGATGGCCGGGGAGGGAGAGGGGGCGCACCTAGAGGGGCAATTTCCTGCGGCGGCGCGGCGGAGCGGGCACCGGCGCGGCGGTGCGAGGTCCCTGCGGCGGCCTGAGGACCGAGTGGGATGGGGAACCTGGTTATGGTTAGGGCGGATCAGAAGAATGAGGGGTCAAATTGTCTATTTCCACCTTGGCAGCAAGTGATGAATGGCCAAAAAAACTATGGAGGAAAATCGGTGGTATTTTAGAACACTTTTTTCTTTGCGATAATTTGAATATTCGAAAATGAAGCTCAATGCTTCCATGTGGTCATATGAGATGTCTCTAGGTGATTCATGGCAAAACAAGTTCATATACTCGAAAGTAGAAGACAACCGAGGCGGCCGAACACACAAATTCGAATTCGTTGCTTGAAAAACCATGATTCTCTCCAACATGGATGTAGAAAAGACTCTTACCTTTTCTATGGAAAATATTGGCTCGCTGATTTTGGCATGTGTCCTAGTGAAGTCGTGCATGACTCTTTGTTAAACTAACTCTTACACAAGCATGGCGGGAATTTTTTTCGGTAGTTTCTCACCTTTTCTTGTTACGTGTTGTTGTTGGCGATTCTACATTGGTAGCCAGAAACAGATGTTGTTATAGGTCCAAAAAACCTTATATGGAGAAGAGTCCCCATATTTATAAGGTGGAGAGCAAAAATTGAAAGACCAAGGAGCAAAAGATGGTAGATATTAGCTGGTATATCCGTTAGCGTGGAAACGCCACTCAATAACGGAGGAATTCATAAAAAAGTTAAATACGCGATTATATCCATTTTAGATATATATATATGCCTTATTTATGAGCATTTAAGTAGGCTCGCATGAAAATGTCAACTTAGTAGATTGTACAGCAAAGGGGACTTCATATATTTTTTTAAAAACATAGATGCAAACATAATGATTTTAGAAAACGTCCAGATTTTATCTGTTAATTAAATAAATTACATCAAATGAAAACCTGAAACACACACACACACACACTAACGATGTTATACTTGCAAACAAAATTTGCATCGAATTCCCCTTGAAGAAGCTATCACACCCATCATATTTCTCACTTTTCCGGCCATTTGCACAATGGCTGAATTTTTCGAAAACCTCAAATCTTCCCATTCATTCCGAACATCTATTTAGCACCAAACAAAGGCTGAATTTTGCTGAAAAACTGAAAAAGAAATTAAGAATGAATGAATGACGTCGGCCGTTCAGCAAAGCCCAAGGCCCACGAGCTGGGTTTAAGCAGAATTCTTTCCTTCTCGCTCACTGCCTCCTTCCTCCCACTCTTGTGGCGGCGCGACCCAAACCCCACACCACGCCATGCTGCCGCGATCGCCGGCGAGCCTCCACCTCCGGTCGCTCCAGTGGGCGCGAGCCTTCAGCTCGTCCTCCTCCCCCTCGCCCTCCGCTGCGGCCGACGGGAAGATCGTGGCGTCGGTGGTCTTCGAGCGCCTCCCGGTCGTCATCCCCAAGATCAACCCCGTCGTCTACGCCTTCCAGGAATTCTCGTAAAACTCCAGATCCATCCAGCCCGCCTCTCTCCCAGCTTCCTGCGTTCTGCCGTTTCCTCGCTCGTTCGGCTGACCTTGTCGTCGATGCCTCTTCTCCTTGCTAGGTTCCGGTGGAGGCAGCAGTACAGGCGGAAGTACCCAGACGATGTCCTCGGCAAGGCGGAGGCCAGGTGACATTAACTTTCTCCCCTCGCGTGCGGCGTCATTTGTGTTTTTTTGTCTGCCTCGACCATTTCTGGTTTGTAGATCTTACCCTAGGTTCGTGCTAGCAAAACCGAAATGTTCGGTGGGTTTATAAGTGCATTGTGTTGGCAAAAGTGGCACATTCTCTTCGGTAATACCTGTGAGAACCCTGTATAAAATTCAAGGAGAAGGAAATAAATATTCCTGTTTTACTTGTAAAAGGAACACCACTGATTAAGCTGGGTTACATTTAGTATGCACAAGATAAACATGGGGAGCAATTGGAACTGAATATGTGGAGTAGCTGTACAAGTAATGCCAATATTTGTGTTCTTCCAGAGTAACAGATGCATGACCGAAAAGTGGCAAAAAAAATTATATTGAGGAAAAGAAGTAATCACTTAGTAGTCGCGTCGTGTCAACCTGGGATTGTATGCCTTTGATGCATGAACGAAAAGTGACAAAAAAAATTATATTGAAAAAAATCACTTAGTAGTTGTATCATGTCAACCTGGGATTGTATGCCTTTGAATCAAAATCAAATAGCAACCTGCAGGTCCGCAATTGATACCCACTGCATAGTGATATCAAATGGAACTTGCCAACAAGTGGAATGCTTCTCTTGTTCGGAGCGATCTGTAATGGTGCTTAGAAGGAACACCAGTAAAGGATATGGCCCATTCCATGCGAATGATGCATGTTGTTTGCATAATCCCTGCATAGCTACATGACCATACATTGCACCTGCTGTCACAGTTATCTGCTTTATAACGTGATCATGCATGATTTTGAGGATATACAGTGACCTGGATGCGGTAATGAAAAACATATATGCAGACAGGCATTGATTCAGTTCTTTTCTTGTCATTGTATACTTTAGGCATCACATATGTTGCAACTTGCTTGTTTCTGTGTGCAGGGGTAAGGGCGATTATCAGATAGATTATGTGCCTGCTCCGAGAATCACAGAAGCTGACAAAGCAAACGACCGGAAGTAAGTTTCCAACCCATTCCTATCTTTTTATTTCTCACCCTACCTTGTCCCTTGAAGTTCTTTTTGCGGTTACTGCCAGTGTCAATTTCCCTTTTGTCATTGTCATAGTCATTGTCAGTGTCAGTTATGCTATTCTCATTCAAGACATGTCATGTGGTCATTGTCATTGTCAGTTATGCTATTGCCATTACTTTGATAGTGTCGTATAAACATGTAACTTAATTATAATTAAATCGTAGTCTGGTTATTTCCTTTTTTGTTTCAGTAAAGGATATGGTGCTTAGAAGGAGCACCAATAACTTAATTATAATTACTTTTATAGCCTTACCAGGTGCCCTGTGCTTATTCCTTTTTTTTGTTTCCTCACCTTAAATTCTTAAACCCAATGCCCTATTTATTCTAAAAGCTGATTATGAAATCATGTTAGTGATATCATCTTCTTGCACAGTTTTTTGTCAGTGATATTGTCTCCACTCTTCACACCTTAATTGCATGGCTGATGGAGCCTACTCCCTCTGTCCTCAAATGAGTAACTTTGACCAATTCCCTAGGAAAAAAGTAGTAGCATTTATGATACTAAATTAGTATCGCTAGATTCATCTTGACATGTAGTGCAATAATATAGTAATTTGATGTCATATGTTGCTATTTTTGTGTAAAAGTTTAGTCAAATTTGAAAGTGTTTGACTTCCAGAAAAGGAAAACTTACACTTATTCGCGGACGGAGGGAGTGTAGTGGAGTGTATGTGCCCATTCCACTGGCTACACTGCATGTACTTTAGTATGTAACATGGTTTGTTACCTGTGAACACACATCATGTGCTGAAACTCAAATATACCTTGTCATTTAACTCTTGTGACAATGCTGCTCTGTGAGTGTAAGTGTGTAGCAAAGGTCTAGCTTATGCTAATCCAATGTTTTCTATAGGTCGCTACAACGAGCTCTAGACAATAAACTTTATCTTCTTCTGTATGGCAAGACTTTTGGGGCTCCTGATGGCAAGCCTGTTTGGCATTTCCCAGAAAAAGTGTATGAAAATGAAGACACTCTGCGTCTGGTATACACTTGCAAAAAATTACCTATGAAATTCCCATATCTATGATCCATGCTGTATTCAGTTCCAGTTTAATTACTTATGTTATCTTACGCCTTTTGTCTGTGCAACCAGTTTAGATTTGTGATTTTTGACGGTATCATTTTCCATATGTTATCTGTCTACTTACTGGAGATTTCATTCCAGTGTGCTGAGTCGGCGTTAAAGTCTGTTCTGGGTGGACTGGACAACACCTATTTTGTTGGCAATGCTCCAATGGCTCATATGGAAGATGAACAAACAGGAGACTCTAGTGTTCCATCACTCAAGGTACTTGTTGTTTCACCATTTGAAATATGATAATGCATCCTGTACTATACTTAAGTTCCTTGCATTTTGTAAGGCAAACTGATGGTTTATTAGTTTGATGCGCCACCATGTGAGTGTTTCTTATCCCGCAAATGCTTGTGGCAGCGTTTCTTCTTCAAGTCGCAAGTGATCGGCACCACGAAGCTGGATATTGGCAAGTGCGAGGACCATGTGTGGGTGACCAAGGATGAATTGCTGGAGTATTTTCCAGAGCATAAGGCGCTCTTTGACAAGATGATCATTCACATAAGATAGCTCTCTAGTCTAGTTTATGCCATAGGCGACAAGGCCGAGCCTACGTGAATACCGAGCAATCCATCATTGGTGTCATACTGCTTGACCTGTGTTCCAGTTTACAGGTGATGAATCCACAGAGTCACCACGAAAAAAGACGGCATTGAACTTTTTTTTCTTCCTGAAATAGAACAATGCCAGCCATGTCCGTGTTGGCTGTCTCTTTTTGTTTTGTTGGCGCTGTTAGATTAAAATGTACGGCAATGTTGTAGCCTCCTACTCCTCATACATCTGCTACTTTTATGAAAAATAATTGATGGGCCAGGTTGCGTTCTGTTGTCTCTATTTCCTGACGTTTTTAGGCTGCAAACTTTTGTAAGGAAATTTGCTAATAGGTAGTCCAGTGTCTGCAGTTCTTTTTCCCACTCTAGCAATGTTTGATCCATCTTCCTCCTGGACGACCAAACAAAAACACAATGATCTCCTGATCGCTCGTACTAGTACTAGTATATATGTACGCAAATTTTCTGTTGATGTATGGTACGGCTACCTGCCTTCACAAGTCCATGTGAAGAGTATTCTGACTTGTGGAACTGGTGATGTGAAGAGACACGTGTGGTCGCCATGGCCTTTCATTTGTGTCTACGACGTCTCTGGTCTCCGCTATAGAATACTGTGCGTGTGCTGGAGCACGTCCCATGCAGAGGAGAACGTGTCGCCACACGGTAGCTCCACCACACAACACCGCTTTGAGAGTTGAACTGCCCCTACACTGTTACAGCCAGCCTCCTCTTTTCCCCTCACATCGTCTCCAACTCTCCATTCTCCTGGCTTCCAAGCTCTCCGTGTTCCTCTCAGGCTGAGTACAAGGCGAGAAGAAGAAAGGAGGAATCAACAGGTGATGCAGGTGCCGGTAGGCTTCCTCGCCAAGCTCTGGAGCTTCGTGTCCTTCTTGCCATACTTCATCCTCCTCCTGCTCCTTGGCTGCACAAAAGGTATGGTGTTTTTCCTGTGAATTCAGCAGTTTGTGTAGAATGCCTGACAAACTTTCTTCTTCTGCTGCCTTTGCCTTCCTGCAGCTGTCCTGATCGGCCCGGTCGCCGCGACCATCGTCTTCTTCGGGGATTCGGCCGTCATTGTTGGCCTCTGGCCCGCGCATTTCATCTGGACATACTGCTGCGTGCTCAAGTATTGCCAACTCCCTCCCAAACACATTCATGACTACTTTGGATGAATCATGTTTAATGTGTATTTTTTTTACTCTCCAATGGCTGCTTGCCTAAATGAGCTGAACTGTGGTAATTATTTGAGGTTAAATTTCACTGAAATGTTGTCCCGGGCATATGACAATTCCGTGGACTCTGGGATCGCAGGACGAAACGAGTCGGGCTGGTTCTGAAGATTCTAGCAGCGATATTCCTGCCGCTGCCGTTGGCCCTACTGCCGGCGCTCGGCATTCTGGGTAGCCTTCTAGTTGGCATCGGCTATGGAGTGTTCACTCCCCTCATGGCCACCTTCGAGGCCGTCGGTGAGGGCGTCGCCGACAAGCTCTCCCATTGCTTTTTGGTACGCACATGTCGCTGCAACCTGAAATGCAGATTCGCTTATTTTATTTATCGATAGTTAGATGCACTGATCAACGCCGTGTAATTAACAAAATAATGATTTGTCAAGTTCCATTTGCCTTTTAGCACGTACGCGCCCCTGCTGCAACCTGAAACGCAGATGTGGATCTCTAATTCGTTTTATTTATAAGATGTGCACAGCAACATCGTGTAGCTGTTTAACAAAATATAGTGAATCTGTCAGGATGGCACCGCTAGCACGATAAGGGGAGCTTGTATGGTGGTGCGTGACGTTACCGACTTCTGCTTCCACTCCTACTTCTCCTTCATGGATGAGCTCTCGGAGAACATGGGGGAGGACGAAGAGCCTTTCGACATCAAGTATGTACTAGTCACTAATCACACCATCGGTTTGCCACAAGCTTATGTTCCTTATATAGTCATGTCGTATGAAAGGAGAAATGGGTATTAGCACTTTTATGCGTTACTACTTTTTTCTCGGACGCATGAAACGATTGTTTACTAACAAATTTTGTGTGTATTCTACATTTGGAAGGCTGTCTTATCTACCACGGAGCTTGCTCGTCGCGCTGGTTTCTGTTCCTCTAGATGTCTTGATGGTTACTGGGGTGGCGTTGTGGAAAAGCCCCTGCATGCTATTGAAAGGATGGCAGAGACTCTGCGAAGACCTAGTCGGAAGGGAAGGGCCTTTTCTGGAGACCGTTTGCGTCCCTTTTGCCGGTCTGGCCATTGTATTGTGGCCACTTGCTGTAATTGCAGGGGTGATCGCATCGTTTCTTAGCAGCTTTTTTCTTGGTCTCCATGCTGGATTGATTGCTTATCAGGTCCTTTTAATTGTTTCTACCCCTACAAAATAAGTGTGCATTCCAGTTATGTTTATATAGTCCGTATAAATGACTTGAACAAACACTTACATATTCTTTGTAATCACCTGCAGGAGGATTCATTTCAAATGGGTCTATCATACATGATTTCTGCCGTAGCATTGTATGATGAATACACAAACGATCTTCTTTACTTAAGAGAAGGTTCTTGTTTGCCAAGGTGCGATTGGGCAGTTATATCGACAACGATTAGGACTGCAGATGCTAAAAAATGTTATTTTGCATGCCCTGTTTCATATCAGCAATTCATTTTACTTGTCAGTAACCTATTTCTGACAGACAGGCCCAAGTACCGGAAGGCGGGTTCTCCAAAGTTCGAAGCAAGCCACGACACGGATGAGCACAACATTGCAGCTGAATGTGCAGAGAAGCAACATCATGGATACCGTAAGCCTAGGAGGGTTCTACAGCGGTCAAAGACATTCATGGAAACTATCCAACGGCTAAGACCCATCCAAGTATAATGAATACTCCATTCTGCTTCTTGGATCATTTAGATCACTGTTTTTCAACAGCCAAGATCAATCATTTCCCCTCTGCCTTAACATGTACAGATATGGGACTGGCTCTTCCGGTCTTGCGAGATGAATGGAAGGATATTAATGAGCGAGGGACTGATTAGTTCTGAAGACATAGAGGAATTCATAACTAAAGGAAAGGGAAAGAAGTTGAGCATAAAATTGCCGGCGTGGTGTATCCTTCACTGTCTAATACGGTCCGCAAAGCATGACTCACACGGTTTGCTCATATGTATGACTCCCTCCCTGACAGCCTAACATAAGATTAACCTCTTTAAATCTAATCTAATAATGGTCAGTCGCTGTATTTTGTTCATCGCAGCTGATGATGTCGAGGTGACCAACTTTAATTGGCCAAAAGACAGAGTGTTCGACTGGATGCTTGGACCACTGCTGGTCTTGAAGGAGCAGATGAAGAAACTTGAGCTAACCGAAGAAGAGGAAATGTGCTTGCGGAAGCTCATCATGACGAACAAAAACGACAAACCATCAGACTGGGAGGACTGCGGTTTTCCATCGAACGACAGTGTGAAGAGAGCTCAGCTACAAGCAATCATCAGAAGGTACTTTTTAAATTTCGATACATTCTTCATGCTTCCCTGTAGCCGGCTTCGAATGATACCTTAAAGCATGTGTAAATCATTAACAAACTTACCATCAACAGGCTGCAGGGGATCGTCGCCAACATGTCCCGGATACCAGGCTTCAGGAGGCGGTTCCTGAATTTGACTAGGGTGCTGTACCTGGAGGCGATCGACGCGGGTACCATCGACGGGTCGCGCAAGATAGAGGGCAAAGTCAAAGCTGATATCGCCAGCGAGAAACTTCAGTACGGAGATTCTATAGAAGCCAAGGATCCATCAAATGACACATTTGGGAACGTTGATATGGTTTGAAGTTGTACTGCGTAACATTTTTCTCGACTCTGCAGTAGTTGTTTTAATCCTCTCAGAGCACATTTCTGCTGCCTAGGACACGGATAACTATAACTAACACTGGAGAAACCCTCATTATGAAAATGATGCTGATTCGAACATGATATGCTGATTCATTTTGATAAAGGGAATATAGTAATATTCTGAAGATATCGATTACACACAGCCTGTGCACCAACAAGTATCAAAAACATCGAGGATTCACACAACCAAGAAAAAGTTAAACCAAATAAAATACAAAGATGAGTCATTTGCAACAGTAGCACTATAGTCATCACAGAAGAAAACACCCGAATACAAGCAATGCCTCTAAAAAGAAGAAAACGATACACAAGAGTTATACGTAGATCTTAATTTTTCACCTTGCAGAAAGTTCTAGTTTTTAAAACAATCCTTCCAAGATCATTGCTTAGTACAACTAATAAAGAACGCATAAAATCCAAGAAAATTGTGGCTAGGTAATTTAGGAGCACCACCTGCTCATGGTGAGGTTTCCACGGTTCACCATGGGGTTGATAAGGGAATTGAAATCTTCCGATAATGTTTCTTCATGGTGACCCGCGATGATCGTGCATACCTGTCAACGTGCTAAGTGGAAGTTTTTAGTGCAAACATCAGGGTGCGAGTCATTGAAAGTTTTTAGTGCAAACATAAGGGTATGAGTCAACTTTCTTGATCCTGGTGTCGATGGTGTCGCCGAATTCATCGTCGATGACGTCCATCGAGTCAACCTCTCGAAGTGCTGGATCCGATGACAGCTCGTCTTCGTAGTCAGAGGAGACACCATCAAAAATATCGGCGAGATCTCCCTAACTTGTGGTGAAGTTGAAGATGTTTATGGAAGTTTGAGGCGAGTTTGCCTCGCTTGTGGAGCCAACAGAAGATGTCAACGTTGTAGCTGAGTAAATCAGATACGAGTATGAATCAAATGTACTTGATGAATATTAATAGAAGAATTATTAGATCTTTTTGTAATATATTAATGAGTTCATGCAATCTACATATATCAAGATCTAAAAGTGGTTCATTTACTTCTTTTTCTATCAACTTTTTACTACTCTCTACTTGTTTCTCATTATTTTATTTGACTATCCATATTCCCTCCTCTTCCTTCTCATTCTTATTAGGAGCTCTAATTTCTTGCTTTTTAGATTTGGTTTTGGGAAAATATTTGAAATAAGCAAAACTCTTTGGAATATCTCCTAGGCATGATATCTTTTTTTTCAGCAAAACATGTTTTGTCATCTTTTGTAAATTCTTTCTCACAATTATCAAGTTTAGGGATAATAATAGACATCTTATCTTATAATTTTGGTATTATATTTTTGGAGAAGAGTTCTAAATGTTCCAAATCATCCTTATTAGGTAATCTCTTAGAACAATTTTCAATTCTCTCTCTAGTAGTAGTATGTATTGTCATGATATCTGACGAGGTGGCTCCTCGGCAATGCCCACCATGAGGGGCTTAGGGTTGACGGAAGGCGACGATGGAGGTTCCGGGAGCGAGATGGCCCACGACGTACCCAGGTTCACGTCCCCGCGGTGGAGGATCGCTACGTCCTGTTAGCAATCCAGTATATGAATACATGTGTATAGGCCGGGTGCCGCCGTGGGCGGATTGTATCCAGTCTAGTGCTAATCTGCGGGTTGCGATGTATAGGCGTATCGCATGTATGATCTTAGGTGCCCTCAAGGGGTGCCCCTTCCTGGCTTTATATATGCAACCAAGTTAGGTTTACAAGAGTTCTAGTCTTTTAGGAATTGGAGTCTTCTTTCTTGTAGTACAAGTTGACATTACATGCGGGTCCAACTTGTCGAGTCCTTGCGCTGGTCCACCTCCATAATCCGCACCGGGTATACCAATAATGGGTACCCGAAGGGTAATGCCCACGCGCAGCCCCCGAGTGTCTGGACGAAGCGAATCTTCGGGCAGGGACTAAAGTTGCCATCATCCGAATGTCTTTGATAAGTTGAAGAATGTTGAATCTTGTAGTTGATGAAGAGCCGAAATTATTTGTTATCACGTGCGCGAGCAGTGCTCCCGATGGGAGTAGCCCCTGAGTCTACGGGTGGGTGTTTAAAACTGTGCGTAGACTCAAGTTGTATTACCCAAGGGATCTATCGTTGATGTCGATGTTTTTGAATCCTTTCCACCCTCCGGTGTTTTTTGAATCTATCGGGTCTTAAAAAAGGTGTAAGCTCGAGAGGAGCCGAAAAATTGAGTATACGTAAGGGATGGAGTAATGAGCCTGGCTCACTCGATGGATCGAGACTGGTTAACTGCCGGAGCAAAACATCATTACCCTACACAGGTTCGAGTCCCCGGGCTCGAACCTGGATCGCTAGAACCTTCGGGTCCGTTCTTTTTTTATCGACGAAGCTTCCATCTCTTTATCGGGTGCGCGGTCAGCGCTCTCGATGGGAGTAACTTCCGAGCCCGTTGATGACTGTGAAGTAGTCATGTATAGGATGTTGACTGCTGAGTCGAATATCGTAGATTGCTTCGAGTTCTGAAGTTTATTCGGACGCTCCCGATGGAAGTTGAAATTCTCCGACTTCCTTTTTTTGCTGTCACTAGTAACCACGTTTGCAAATATTGCACCATGGTTTCAGGATTCAGGAAGAAAAGAAGCCAGCGCATAGACTGGATCAAGTCCCAAGAAAACAAGTTGAGTTCGCTGCTCTTCTTCACATGGCAATATTGACCACCGAATCTTACTTCTCTTGTCTTTCTTAACATCAGTACCAAAATATATTTTTAATTACCACGGCCGACCCTTTTGGTGATGATAAAATGAAACTCCCCCATGTAGGTAAATCTAAAGCATTTTTATGCCATGATTCCAATACATAGTAAAATAAAGGTGCATATTTTCTTCTCTACATGGGTTGGGTTCTTCTTCACTATGTACTTTGTTAATTCGTATGCAAGCATCTTTTAAAGTTTCTCCAAAGTGTTGCCTAAAAGTAGTGGTGGTATATAGGATAGGGGTTCGAATTTAGCTTGATCTTTGTTCACATCTCCCATGTTTGCAAGAACCCATCCCTTTGAAATACTCAACTACACCTTTATGATCACCCTCCTACGGTGTGATGGTTGATGCAATCAAATTAGCCTCCGGTGATAGTGATTAGATATGATCTCACGGTCTAAGGATTAGGTCACTACGCTTTCATAAACATTGTAACGTTGAACTTTGTGACTTGATCGCGTTACGATACTTATATATTGGCTATATCCATCATATCATTTATTCAATGATATGATCCTATTGTCAATGACGTGTATGTCCATGACAGGGAAAACCTCGATCATCGAATGACCACAACGATCTAGTTTGCACACATATGCTTACTAGTGACCCTGGTTTGTTTACAATACTACACGTGTATCAATGTTTCCGATTAATACAGTATATAGCATCGCACGAAACTATTATGAACAATTGAGATATAATAATAATAATTTCTTATTATTTGCCTCTAGGGCACTATCTCCAACATTTTTATACGTAATTGAAGCTACATTACTATGTTTTAAGGTTATATTTGTATTTAAATTTGTTTCTATTTCTGTCCTACCAATTGATGAACTATATGTACTAAATATTTTCTATATTTCGATGTCCTATGGAGAAAATTCAAATGGCTTAAGTCTTTCTAGAGCATCAAATTTGGTATTTTCGCACATGTCACAAAAATGTCCTTTTCCATGAAAATTTATGTGTGAGCTTGGGAGATGGAAACATAATATCCAGAAGTGTTAATTAGTTTTTCAAGGATATGTATGGTGTGACTAAGGGCCAGGGGTTTAATAGGAGTTAACCATTTTTTTAGCTTATTCAAATTTTAGGCTTCAACAAACACTAGTAGGAAAAGCCTCATCAGTGGCGCACCAAAAATGGATTCTGTGGCGTATGGGAGGTGCGCCACAGAAACTTCGCCACAAAAATAAGGTTTCTGTGGCGCACCGGCCCATGCGCCACAGAATTAAGGTTTCTGTGGCGCATGTGCTCTTAGGTGCGCCACAGAAAAGCATGCGCCACAGAATTGGTTTTCAGTGCGCCACAGAATTTGCTTGTATTATACACGATTTTGTGCTGCCTGCTATACACATGCAGTTTATAGACAGCAATATACAGATATACAGGTTATATACAACAACATTCAGATATAATATAAATATCATGTACATTGCACAGTATATAACATAGACATCATCATCACATTACTTAGAGCCCGATCGAGATACATATATAGTGGCAAGTGTCAAATGTTTTGCATACAACTCTTAATTCATACAAAATTCACAATTTCGAGATACAAAGTAGTCTTCATCCGGTTCCTCCTTTGATCCCTCATCTCTACCCACCAGGCTCGCTTGCATCGGGGTCCTTCATCCAGTTCCTACTATGATGAAAATGGAAGAAAGTGAGACCAACAAGTCCGATGCACAAGAGAAATGGAATAAATGCCTCATACATTGTTGGTCAACACAAATATTAACATTCAGGGACGGCGTAAGTGAGACCAAGTCCGATGCACAAGAGATTGATATTTGTGCTATCTTACCAGCTCACTTACGCCGCCCCCGAGTGTACGGTGACCAAACATTTTAATCATCGGCATTTTGAAAATCTCAAAGCAAATGGAATGACAAAATGGAATAAGTGCCTCATACATTGTTGGTCAACACAAATACTATGGTCGAAACCATAGTTGCAGTATACACCGCAAGTATACTTTGCGAAGGGCCCTCTTTCCCGGCCGCCGTTCCGTGAACGGGTGCTTGACGACACAACGACGCCGATCCGCCTCCGGCGCAGAACCACAGCAGTCCCTCGCCGTCCAGCTGAACGAGTCCTTGATGCAAAGACCGTGCCGGCCTGCCCAGCATTATGCCGGGCCGTGTGTTCGCGCTTCGAGCCGTGTGTTCCGCGCCTCGCATCTGTTCGCTTCTTACCCGGTGAACCAATAGATCGATCGTTGGAATAAGGAAACCGATGACGGCCGGTCGCAAGATTAAATTGCGATCGGCCGTCATCGGCTTCCTTATTCCAACGATTAGTCTATTCGTTCACCGGGCAAAAGGCGAAGAGTGCGAGGCGCCCGAGACACGGCCCGAAGCACGGCAACAGGGGTCGGCATGATGCTAGGGAGGCTGACACCGTCTTTGCATTAAGGACTCGTTCACGTACTGGACGGCGAGAGAAGAAAAGTGGTGATGCACCGGAGAGGCAGGTCGGCGCTGTTGTCTCGTCAAAGACTCGTTCACGGAACGGCCGCCGGGGAAAGGGGGCCCGTCTACAAAGTATATTGCGGCGTATAGGTGACCAAACATTCTAATCATCGGCACTAAAATGGAAGAAAGAGCCAAGTGGTATCTCAACTAGATATCATATGCCTCATACTTTGTTGGTCGAAAGAAATATTAACATTCCGGATGGGGTCGGTGAGGCCGGGTAGAATGCACAAGAGATTGATATTTGTGCCATCGCACCAGGCTCACCGGCCCCACCCCGCAGTGTACAAGTGACCAAACAATTTAATCATCGGCACTAAAATGGAAGAAAGGCCAATGCAATTAAGAAGTAGCTAGTATGAACTAAATGGAATGCCTCATACTTTGTTGGTCGAAACAAATATTAACATCCATGGATGGAGTAAGTGAGGCCAGGTAGGATGCACAAAATATTGATATTTGTGCCATCACACTAGGCTCACTTGCTCCACCCCCGAGTGTACGAGTGATCGACCAACCATCTAATCATCGGCAAGTACAAAAACACCAACAAACCATCAACCATGGTGACATAAGTCAAGATGCTCAAACACACATAGCATGCATGGAGCGAGATGCTCCAAAGGGATTATTCATCACTTGGTATATAGACCAAGTGATGCTCGGCAAAAGAGAGGCCAATCAAGAACCAAGAAATCCAGTAAGTGATAGATATGCCTAAACAAGCAACAACACATAGCATATCCTAGCTAACCGGATGAGACAAGTCTTGGTAGCCAACTGAATCACCTAGCACCACCTAGCCTTTTAAAACCATCGAAACAGTCCTTTTTCTTCAAAGGATACCACAGTGGCATTCATTTACATGATCCCCTACCGTGGATATCTCTATTTTCATCAAAGCCAACAAGAAATAGAAATTTATCATTACTCAGTTGAGTTCAAAACAAAGCTGGGGTACCATAAGGGATTATTCATCACTTGGTAGTAACCAAGTGATGCTGGCAAGAGAGAGGCCAAGCATGAGCTAGTCAATCCAGTAGAGATGGATATGCATAAGTAAGCAAGAACACATAGCCTATCCAAGTTAACCAAATAAAACCAACCTTGACAACCAACTTAATAACCTAGCATCACCTAGTCTTTTAAACCATCAGAAACTTCCCATTTTCTTCAAAGGATACCACAGATGGCATTCATTTACATGATTCCCTAATGTGAATATCTCTATTTTAGTATCTCGTTCTTATCCAAGTTTTTGCCTCAGCCTTTGCATCATTGGCTGAGCCAAGACATCAAGCATCCGGCCAGGGAGCATTCTTTCTTTTTAGGGAACTATATGAACTATATGCACATGATCCAGTAAGCATCCCCACTAATCAGAGCATTATAAACATAGTAGCATACCATAAGCTCACAACAATCCATCAAGTAAATCTTCACAAGGATACCACAGTAGCATAGTAGCATACCATAAGCTCACAAGAATCCATCATTTTCTTCACAAGGATACCACAGTAGCATACCATAGTAGCATTTAATGCATTTAAATGAACCAGTAGCATCAAAACCAACCAAATGTCCAACTAGCAAGCAATACCAAGTGAGCAAGTCTTCATTACCTTGTACAGGTTCAGACATGGATTTATTTCCAACAAAGGATGGAAATCAAATTAACATCATTGAATTAAATTGAATCATTACCATCACATGGTTCATCAATAACAATTAGGGGCAATGCATCCAGAGCAACAGCAGCAATGCATCCAGAACCACTACTGAGGTACATCAACCATGAGCAATGAGCCAGTAAATAAATCACTAGCACATGATGATCATTTGACCATTTAGAGCATGGACACACAAGCAATAGCAACTGTATAGTTCACCAGGAATGGTGAGAAGCTGCAAGAGCATGCATCTAGCTGCAGCAACAATGACAACAAGCTAGGATAGATAGATCAACAAGCAACAGCAGACCAAGTACATCAACAAGCAACAAGAAGCACAACCAGAGCATGCATCTAGCTGCAGCAACAATGACATCAAGCTAGGATAGATAGATAGATTGCATCCAAGTAGCACATCAACAACAACAGCAGCTAGCACAGCGAACAAGCACAAAGACAGCACACAAGCATTTCGTCGAGCACTTTGTGCTCGCGCGGGAGAGGAAGAGGGAGGGGAGGGGAGGGGAGGGGAGAGAGTTCACCGACGACAGGGGTGGAGGAGGAGGTTGACGACGACGGCAGCGGTGGAGGAGGAGGAGGACGCGGCGGCTCCTCCACCTTCACGCGACGGCGGCCCCTCCTCGCGGCGGCCCCTCCACGCCGTAGCGGCAGCTTGTGCTGCAGGTGGCGGGGATGGGAGGACCGTGGCGGCATGCGGCCCTCGCGGAGGAAGGCGGCTGCGACGGCGATGGCGACGACCATGGCGGCGCGCGGCGGATCGGAGGAGAGGGGAGAGGGGAGAGGGGAGGGGAGAGGGGAGAGGTGAACAGGCGTGGGGGAGGGCACGGGCGATGATATAAGTTACCTTAGTTCTGTGGCGCACCCGAACAAGTGCGCCACAGAATCAACTACTTCTGTGGCGCACCGAAGCACGTGGAGTTATTTCTGTGGCGCAGCACGCCATGTGCGCCACAGAAATACCTACACTAATAATTGGTGGTGGCAGGATGTGAGCCCCATATAATTTCTGTGGCGCAGGGTTCAGTAGTGCGCCACAAAATTAAGCTATTTACGTGGCGCACCCAGCATGGTGCGCCACAAAATAACATTCCGTGGCGCATTTTTAGTGGTGCGCCACGTAACTAAGCTCCGCCTATAAGGGTTTTCCTACTAGTGAAAAGATCGATTTTTTGCAATCAAGGCGAACAACCTATATAAGAAACAACGACAAGGAACTTGCAATAAAAATAACAAGGTAAAGAAAAAGAGGTAACCACCAGGAAGACATGTGACATGAGTTTGTTTCCCATAGTTCCATTCTAAGCGAAGTACGTCTACATTGGAGAGGTGTGGCGCCACAAAGGCCTACCAGCAACTACAAAGGCTTGACCTTCTTCTCCGGTGTGAGACCACCATAAAGGTGAACTCACTTCCACTAGGCTGTGTTGATCGAGGTGGCTACCAAACATTCACACAAGGTTGGGGTACGACTCCACAACTCAATTGGAGGCTCCCAACACCGTCCTTGAGCTTGTACAAACACCAAGCAAGCCTCAAGATGGTCTCTTCATAAGGATCCGTACAAGAGATATCTAGGGTTGCATTACAAGTTCCACAATGTAATCAAGGACAAATTCAAATTCCTTAGTTAAATGGTAGATATAGCCCTTCTCCTTCACTTTCTCAAATATGGGGTTGATTGATTGTCGAGGGTGGGAGATCCACCAACTTGAAGCTTTGCAAGTAATGGAGAAGAGAGAGAGAGAAAAGCGGGCAGCCTCCTTGGGGAAGAAGGGGTTCCTATTTATAGTCCCCCTCTCATATTTATGACCATTGCACACTCGTAGGCCCAGATATTCCGGGGTTAGTGTAGGTCGAAAGTTCCTGGGAGGGGGGGGGGGTGTCCGGGCCAAAAGGCACCCCGAAGGTCGGACATACCACCTCCTCAAGTTGCCTGCTACGCCCGGCTCCGGCCGCATCCAGTTTTCCTTCCCCTTCCGCTACCATGACCGCATCGAGAGCCCCACCACTAGCAACATGCGAACGGAGATGGTGGCCGTGCACAGAGTCTGAGGCTTTCACTCCTCCATATAATAATGGGTGGACACACACCACGTCCAGGGTTGGGCTCCCTCTCCTCCCGGTTAATTCCTCTAGCCCCGACGCCGATGGTGGCCACACACGACCTCATCTATTTATTTACTCTGGACACAACATGTTGAATATGATCCGAAATATATTTAGCCGTTGTACTATGGAAGGAGTCATGGCGGACTATGGCATGCCAACCGTGCTATTGTAGCACATCTACAACTCTACTTCATGTCCGCAAAAAAAAAAGTTGTTTGCCCCTATATATATAGTTGTAGGTAGTCATAAAATAGATGGAGAGAGTTCCACCATATTGATAACACGTAGAGGGTTTATCCTCTCGTGTATTGTAATACTCCTCCCAATATAGTGATGCGTCACCGTGCGTTCCGTCATTTTTCCCTGAATTTTCCACGCTTTTCTTTGTTTGATCAATGTTTTGTTTACGCGGTTATGTAGTGGTATCAGTAATCAGTCAACCTGGCCATTAAAAGGTTGATACTTCCAAGTACTGGGTAGTCGCCCGCGGGAAATCCAAGCGCGCCCTGCTGCAAGGATCAATGTATCGATACGAGAAAAGAAGAGTTGGCTGATTCACACAAGATGATACCTCAGTGGGGTGTACGTATTGCTCTAGTACTAAGTGGGCGTAGTAGTAGTGGCATGCTCTGGTCTACCTGTCTGCTTGCAGATCGGCACTGCACCAGCGATGAAGCCTTTCTCGAGAGATGGCAACGACGGGGCCGAGAGATCAGGCATCGTCCGGCCGTCTCGGACACTCTACCTGGCACTGCTCTGCGCCATGTTCTGGGCCGTGCTATTCATCCTCCAACAGCCGAAGCCAGCAGCCTTCTTCTCCCAGCTCAAGATCGCGCCGGCGTTCCAGTTAGGGCTCTCGGACGACAAGTGTGCCGGCCGGTACGTGTACATGTACGACCTGCCGCCACGGTTCAACGCCGACCTCGTTCGCGACTGCCGCAGCCTCACCGCCTCCACCGACGTGTGCAAGCACGCGGCCAACGACGGGTTCGGCCCGACCATCACCGGCGGCGGCGAGGGCGGCTCGCTCCCGGAGACGGGAGCCTACGACACCGACCAGTTCATGCTGGCCGTGATCTTCCACGCCCGGATGAGGCGGCACGAGTGCCTGACCTCCGACCCCGTCGCCGCCGCCGCGGTGTACATCCCATTCTACGCCGGGCTGGACGTGATGAGGTACATGGGCCAGGAGAGCCCCGACGTCGCCGCCCGCGAGGCCCTGCCGCGTGACCTCGTGGAGTGGCTTCTCCGGCGTCCCGAGTGGCGCGCCATGGGTGGGCGCGACCACTTCCTGCTCGCCGGCCGTGGCAGCTGGGACTTCCTCCGCGCGCCGGGTGCTACCGGCAAGGGCGGCAACTCCCTCATGACCTACCCCGCCATCCGCAACGCCACGGTGCTCACCGTGGAGGCCAGCCCGTATCACGGCTTCGACTTCGCCGTGCCGTTCCCGTCGCACTACCACGCCTCCTCCGACGCCGACGTCTCCAGCTGGCAGGGTCGCATGCGGCGGGCCGAGCGCAGGTGGCTGTGGGGCTTCGCCGGCGCGTCCCGGCCAAGCAGCAAGAGGACCGTGCGGTCCCAGATCATGGAGCAGTGCGGCAGGTCCAGCCGCTGCGCCATGTTCGACATCGACACGAGTGTAGCAGCCACGCCGGGCCGGACCATGCAGCTGCTGGAGAGCGCCGAGTTCTGCGTGCAGCCGCGCGGGGACGCGTACACGCGCAAGTCCACCTTCGACAGCATCCTCGCCGGCTGCATCCCGGTCTTCTTCCACCCCATCTCCGCCTACCTCCAGTACATCTGGCACCTGCCCAGGGACTACAGGAGCTACTCCGTGTTCATCCACCACGGCGACGTCGTCGACAAGAACGCCAGCATCGAGGAGACGCTCACCAAGATACCGCCGGCCAAGGTGGCGCAGATGCGGGAGGAGGTCATCCGGCTCATACCAACCGTCATGTACAGGGACCCGGCGGCCAAGGGCGTCACCTTCAAGGACGCCTTCGACGTCGCGGTCGATGCCGTCATCCTCCGGGTGGCCAAGCGCCGGCGCGCCGCGGCTGAGGGCCGGGAGTGCTGGGACAGCGTCGACGGGGGCAAGAGTTGGAAACATGACTTGCTGGAGGATGGGGAGAACACTACACGCCCACACGAGTTTGATAAATATGTTTACACCTAACAAAATTGCATCTAGTGGTGACCTCCCCGGTTTAGGCAAGGGCAGCCGCGCATGGAGGCTGCGTCTCGCCGGCGGTGCTCAAGGGCTTGAGCATGTTCTAGGGTGCTCTTTGCTATCTTGTAGGGCCTAGTTGTAATTTTTTCCTTTCTTTGAGATCCTCTTTGTAAGTGTTCACCAACGCAGAAGTAATGGAGACTCCGGGTCCTTCGGGGTCTATCTCGTTCTGCATCTCCCGCAAAATGTTATTGACACATAAGCATTAGTGCTTCCGATTTTATAAAATGATAAAAAAAATATTTATAAGTTTTTGAAAAATCTGAAATTAAATACGTATATATATATACACATTTCGAAGGTACAGTATAAATTCTGGGGCAAAATATGTTGTATTTTTATTTGCCAAAAAACTAAGATTTAATGTCCGATCCTATATACATCCACAATTTTTATTTTGTAGCTTAAAATACAAAGCAATCTCTAATGAAACTTTTTGCACAAGTATTCAGACATGTGTATCTATTTATGGAATAAAATTTATAGTTTTGTGATACAAAAATACAATTTTTAATAACCAGATCTCAGGTGCACCAAATCTCCTCTCAGCATCTCCTAATAATCTTCACCGTTTAGTAACTTTGAGATTGTGTTCGACTTGCTAGAGGACATGTAGAAAAATATCGTGGTTTACTAATTTTCACATAGTGGAATTTCTAATGATTATGAAGCATCTCATTCACCTTTTTTCTTTCCTCCTAATTCTCTACCTCAATAATGCGATCAGCCGCAATATGAGGGGGTAACACTTCCTGCCAAGCATTTTCCCGTCCTCCACTCTCACTACTCTCACCCGGACCTCTCTGTCACCTTGGCACTCTGCAATGAGATCTCTGGTTTCTTTTCGCCTCGGCTCTCCTCTTTTGGCACTGACGAGTTCAACTCTCTCACTGTCTCTCTTAAGGGGTTTGTGCTCACTGCTCTCTTGTAATGTAATGGATAACCCTATACAAATTTGGGTTTCTATATATATAAAGTTCAGGTTGGCTTTGGCCTGCCGTAGTTACACTAGAAAATATAGGTGAAGCGTAGTATACATATTTTTATTTTTATGTGGTAAAAAGTCTCAAAATATTGCATATCGCTCGTTACCGCATCCATAGTAGGAGGTGCTTCGCCATCCATTCCGGCAGTTGCTAAACTCGTGGACTAGCGAGAAACTGGCATACAACACCTTGTTCGCCTGCAGAACAAGAATGAAGTTTCATATTTTCTAGCTAATTATCTAAAATAAATGAAAAATAAAAGAGCACAATTCATTGACATGAAGCGCCTTCACATTTGAGTTTAAACAATAATGCTAAACTTACGGGATTTTTCTACGGGATGCGGTTGAGCAATTCAATTGGTTGCAAAAAATTTCCCTCCCATGATTTTTGGAACTATACCCACACCATGATCCTCCACGTTTGCGCGTAAGAGCAAATACAGTCGAGTCCAGCTGACTATAAGATATTAAATAATATATTTTAGATGAGTTGGAGGAGAGAGAAGAGGAGAGAAAAGGAGGTGGGCTGTTATGTAATAGGCAGCTCTTGCACGTGCTCCTAGGCACTTTGTGAGAGCGAAAGGTGGACCATATGTTAGTAAAGTACTTCATTCTTATAGCCACTATTGTAAATGCTAGCTATATGGTGACTACATATGACATGACATCTTATTATAGCCAGCAGATGGCTATATATTGAAACTAAAGTTAGACCTCGTAGAAACAGCTGAAAGGACACAGATGTCGCCTAGAGGGGGGGGTGAATAGGCGATTTAAACTTTTACGAGACGGGCTTAACAAATGCGGAATAAAACTAGCGTTTACTTTGTCAAGCCCAAAACCTATATACTATGGTTTACCTATGTGCACCAACAACTTATGCTAAGCAATACAAGCAACTATGTGATAGCAAGATATATAACTTCAAGCACGATGACTATCACAAGATAAAGTGCATAAGTAAAGAGCTCGGGTATAGAGATAACCGAGGCACGCGAGAGACGAAGATTTATCCCGAAGTTCACACTCTTGCGAGTGCTAATCTCCGTTGGAGAGGTGCGGTGGCTTAGTGCTCCCGAACGCCACAAGAGGCTCACCTTGAGGTGTGGTTGCTCGATGCACACCAACACCACAAAGGCCTCACCCCAAGATGCAGTACTCACACCACACACCGAACGCCACGAAGGCGCCTCACCTTATTCTCCGGCGACCCTCGCCACAAAGGCCTAGGTCACGGTTCCACTAAGGGATTTCCTTCGAGGTGGAAACCGAGCATTACATAAAGATTGGGGCACGCATCCACAACTTAATTGGAGGCTCCCAACAAATCTCCACAAAGGCCTAGAATCCGTCTAGAGTTCCAAGAACCCAAGAGTAACAACCTTCTTGCTTTCACCACCACGAATCACCGTGGAGAACTCAAACCTATGCACCAAATGCAATGGCAAGAACACCACAAAGATGCTCAAGTCCTTCTATCTCAAATTCCAACAAAGCTACAAAAACTATTGGGGGAATAAGAGAGGAAGAACAAAGAGGAGAACACAAAATTCTCCAAGATCTAGATCCCAAAGATTCACTCACAAAGAGATGATTTGGTTTGGTCAAAGTGTGGATCTAGATCTTCTCTGTCTTTTCCCTCAAACGGGGGCAAGAATCATGGAGGGATAGAGAGATAGGGCAACCTTCTCAAGATCAACAATGGAGGAGAGAGAGAGTGGAAGAAGCACCGGCCCAAGGAGGAAGAAGGGGGGTATAAATACCCCCCAAGAAAATTGAGCCGTTGGGACAAATCGAGGGCCGGATTATCCGGTGTAAGTTAGGGCCGGATAATCTGCCTCCCCTGAAATATCCGGCCCTGGGAAAATCCGGGCAAAAGTCCGGCCAAAAATCCGGCCCCTATCCAGGGTATCACTGAGCCACTTCGCCAAAAGTCCTTAGCCGATTTTCAGGGCCCGGATATTTTGCAAATATCCGGCCCAGAAAATCCGGCCTGGTGATATAGACCTGCTAACTTGTAAAATCCAAAACTTAAGATTGGTAGCTTCGAATAGAGTGAAACCAATTTTGTTGGAAAGAGGACGACAAGAGCATACCCAAAAAAAAGTGAAAATATGGAAACAAGTGGGGGTGATTTTCTATTATATTTAGAGGTGCAACACCTCAACATGAGAAAGCGAGAAAATCACCAAACTCGAAAACGCAATAAGTGATATATGCGAAATCCGTTTTCGATGAACTAGAGCTTGTCATGAGAATAAGCACAAGCTCTAAAACATCACATGGATAAGATCCAAATAAAAACTAAGAAAGATGATGCAAGGATGCAAAGGTTTGAGCTCCCTCCGAACGATACGATCGAGTTACTCACTCGAGAGCCCTCTTGATAGTACGGCAACTAAACTATAAACCGGTCTCCAACTACACTATGAGACCGGTGAGAAAGAAACCCTATCAAGAGCAAACCTTATACTTGCGCATACCACTTGAGCTCGATGATGACGATCTTGACCTCAACAAGATGGGACTCCTTTCTTGATTGTGCTTGCTTGACAAAGTCTTGTGGATTGCTCCCCCATAATCCACCATGGGAGAGCTTCTTCTTCGGTGCATCTTCACATATCCATGATCACCATATGGATGGCAAGAGTCAAGCAAAGGATCTCTTCGAGATGGATCATCTTGAACTTGCACTTCATTTCTTCATGGCAAGCTTCAAGCTTATGATCTCTTCGAGTTGGCTCATCTTGAACTTGCACTTCATTTCGTTGATGTCTTGAAGTTAACTTTGAGAGCTCACTTCATCTTCATCTTCAAGACATACTTAACACTTGATCTTCTTCATTTGCTTCTTATTGCAATCTTGAAGCCAACATATGGTTCAAGCATTGCCTAAGGATAACTCCTACAAATATAACTCAATGCAAACATTAGTCCATAGGGATTGTTATTAATTACCAAAACCATACATGGGGGCTCCATACACTTTCAACAGCCCGTAGTAGCATTGTTGCAGTTCAAATACCCGATGAATTATAAACTGTGACATGCTGACTGAACACCAATTTTTAATTTAAAACAGAAAAGAAATGAGTGAGTGAGTGCAACCAAAAAAAAAAAGAAAAAATTGAGTGAGGACTGCGGAGCCTTCGGCACGAAGCAGAAAAACCTTCAACAAGCACGAGCTCGTCCTCCCCTCCCTCCGCAGCCCACCCAGGTACCCACCTAACCCAGCCTCGCCGCGATGCAGAAGACGGCGCAGTCCTGGTTCACCGGCGGGACGGCCTCCTCCGGCACCGCCGCGGAGTCGCAGCCCTCCCTCCTCGCAGACTGGAACTCCTACGCCGCCACCCGCTCCGACGCCTCCTCCTCCTCCCCGCTCCCCTTCGACATCGAGGCCGCCGTCCGCACCGCCAACGACACCGTCTCCGGCACCTTCAGCGTGTAAGCCCACATCCCCATCCCCCCTCCCTCCCCCAGATCTGATCCGCCCCCACCACTACCCTCCTCGCCGCCCCTCGAGATCTGACCCGCGTGGACGCAGGGTGAGCAAGGGCGTGCGGGACCTGCCGGGGAGCTTCCAGGGCGCCACCAGCAGCTTCCCGTCCGGGAAGGCGCTCATGTACTTCGGCCTCTTCCTCGCCACCGGCATCTTCTTCGTCTTCATCGCATTCACGCTCTTCCTCCCCGTCATGGTGCTCATGCCGCAGAAGTTCGCCATCTGCTTCACGCTCGGATGCGCGCTCATCATCGCATCCCTCTTCGCGCTCAAGGGACCCGCCAACCAGTTCGCCCACATGACCTCCAAAGAGGTACTACTCTGTTGCTGCAAATCCCTGCTATGGTCTTGCTCAATTGTTTCAGTTTCTGTCGTAGCATGACTGATAGGGACTGGGAACGTAGCCATGATATCGTTTCCTCTAATCCTCTTGGATTTGTTGTGCTCCATATAACCTTGTTGATGTAGAGTTCACTCGTTGAAACCTGAATTACACAACAACTGGCCTACTGACAATACAGAAATTCAAAATTCCAGCTAACAATGTACCATGAGACTCAAAAGCGAACAGATTAAGAAAGAATGTAGCACAATGAAGTATTTGTATGAAGCGACCCGCTATTTTTACTTTGACTCTCTTTATATCGGCTTTTTTAGTTAATTCCATGGCTTTTTTCATTGCCTTTCGGAATGAAACTCTATTTTTTAATTGGAAAGCTATATATTCTGCAAAAATGTTAGGCTGTCTATAAGGCTCTTTAACTTTTTCGATAGAAATATTAAGTCGATGGATTTTGATCTTTCCAGCAAGCTTACCAGAAAACTCTAATATTGCTGTTTTTTCTCGTACCTATCAAAAAAAGGTTGACTCAATCTGAGAGAATATATGTACTCAGTTTGATAGGTATCCGTCATTACAGGTTTTGTGCAATAAGCTGGTCTGGATGTCTCATGTCTAAATGATTTGAACTTTTTTCAATATTCTTGGGTTACAGAAAGGCCTAGAAAGGTAGGAGCAGTACAGAGCAAAGTCTGGTACACCATCTTAACCTGACAATACTGAATCCACAGAAAGAAGTCTCTAATTATTGGATTTTAAGGATTCTTTTTAAAAGTAGCAAGCTCCCAGACAGATGAGCACATGATTAATCAGATGCTCTGCTAAATTGTGCTATCCCAATTCTGAACCAATAGTTGAACCTTTTCCCTCGTGTTGTTGAAGTCATTGGGATACACTTGGGAGAGTCTAGTTTGACTTTAATTGCAGTTGCTGATCTGCTATGTGGGTATAACATTTTTATCCAGTAGATGTGTTTTGTAGATACATGAGCATTCTTGATTGCTATTTCTCCAATTCAGCAAGAAATATTTAAATATGGTTGAGTGGATTTTGCATACCGTACAATTTACAACCTTTCGAATCTTTAGTTAAAAAAATTAAGTGCCCATTTAGGAACATCTGTATTGTGCAAAACTTGGTGATACTATGCAGTGTATGGTGCTTGTAGCTGCTCAGTTTTATTGAATAGGATGCAATACAATATCTTCATGTTCACCTAATCTTCAAATAGATGGAGTTTCTGATAAGAAAACTCGCATTTCATTCTCTTTCAGAGGCTACCGTTCACCGTTGGGTTCACTGGATGCATGGTTGGCACAATTTATGTCTCTATGGTGCTTCACAGCTATTTTCTGTCAGTGATATTCTCGATCCTTCAGGTACATCCTTCCCTTGGCAATTTACTTGCTTTGTCTTCTGGAATGTGGTTCATATTGGCGTGGTGGTTTATGCCCAGCGACCCCCTTTTCCTTCTCCCCACAAGTCCACATCTACAACAAGCTTCTAATAAGAGCCGCGACTTAATATACTACCTCCATCCCAAGCTTAAGGCTTATATTTTTTTTAAAAGTCAAACCAAGTAAAGTTTGACCAAACTTTTAGAACAATCTATCAACAAATATAGTATTTCGTAGATATCATACGAAAATATATTTCATTATCTATCTAATGATATTAATTTTGTATTTTGCATGTTAATGATTTTTGGTAAGAACTTAGCCAAATTTGACATAGTTTGAATTTCTAAAAATAATATAAGCCTTAAGCTTTGGGATGGAGGTAGTAATATGCTCTTTATTTGGGCGCAATATGATTTCATCTCTCACTTTCAGTACATGTGCTTTTCTAACCCTGAGTAACAATTTAGTGTTCACTACGTATAGATTCTGGGCTGATGGCTCTTTTCAGATTCACGTTAAATTTCCTGTTAAGAAGTGTAACGACCTTTCTTTTGCTTTCATTCCAGGTTCTGGCTCTTGCTTACTACACCATATCCTACTTCCCTGGAGGCTCTAGCGGACTGAAGTTTCTCTCTTCAAGTCTCCTGTCTCCAGTATCAAGAATTTTTGGCTGATAACCTAATTACAACCAAAATGTACGTTATGATCACACACGTACCCTTGTAATTTGTGAAATATTCTGTACTTAGTTGCTGATAGACCCATTATAGAGCTATGAGACATGATGACCCCCTCCTTTGCTCTCACCTGGGTACTACAATTAGATGACACATGTTGGACATGGAGTAAAACCGAGTTTCTTGAGCTGCTGTATCTGAACTTCCCTTGTAAGCTTCTCTTGTGGAAATCAAAGTTGTTAGTACTGAGTTAAAGGCCAAAGGTATCGCCGAAGCCAGGTTAGCTTAGCTCATTGCAAGACGTGTAGTGTTTTTTTTTTTTTTTTTTTTTTTTTTTTGGGCTCTATTGGGATACATAATCCTCATATGTCCTGTAGTTCTGATTGTCTTGGTATTATTATATGAGCAAAACCTGTGTTACAGAGAAACATAGGAGCTGCTGTTTATTTTTCAAATTCCTTAGGCCATGCTAGAAACATTTGCCGAACTTCCTGATCACATAGCATTGTGACTGCAAATCAAATCTGGTGCACACGGACCACTGCGTGCAGGTACAGGTCTTTCTTCTGCCGGAGGGTGAGCCCCATCTCCTCTGTCATGTCCACTTCCATGCCATCCGGGAGCTCCCAGTCGAAGTGGTAGAGAAGTGTGGCAAGCACAATCTCCATGCTGTCATGTGCAAACGTCAAAAGCGACGTCGATGGTATGTGCTCGAAGACTGCCTCGTTGTTGAAGTCAATTATGCATGGCTCCAGCCTCTCTGGCTTAAACTCGTCAGGGTCTGCCGATTGCCCATGCATTGACCAACACTGTGGTGCCCTTAGGTATGTCGTACCCAAGTATCTTGCAAGGCTTCATGGCCTTCCTGGGGATCAGCAATGGCGTTGGTGGATGTAGCCTCATTGTCTCCTTGATGATGAGTCTGATGTATTTGAGACCGGCCACGTCATCTAGGGTCACATTAGGCTTTCCTTGGAGGGTGTTGTGTACTTCAGCTTGTGCTTTCTGCATTACCTTTGGGTGCCTCATGAGCTCTGACATGGCCCATTGGAGTGTAGTCGCTGATGTCTCTCTCCCGGTACCATAGAGGTCCTGTAATACGTCCATTTACATAGTTCAGAATTACCTCGCACTGAACAAGAAGCTATTGTAGCCTACTGTACTTACGAGTATGACTGCTTTGATCATTCCCATTGTAAGAGGCACGTCGATGCCACCTTCCTCCCGTATCCTCAGGAGCACGTCCACCAGGTCCTCTCTTTCCTCCATGTCGTAGTTGCCTTTCATGGCGGCGTCCCTTCGCTCCTCGAGCTGCTTGATCACATGCTCCATCAGCTTGAAGCTCTTGCAGTGGTTCCTCTCGGCCAGACGTGCGGTGCCTCGGATCAAGCTCGCGAGCCATGACGACGGTCACCGAGACTGAACCCAGCAACGATCTTGGGCCCCTCCTCAAGGACATGCAAGAACTCCTCGCTCCTCTTGAACTTGCCCCCGATCATCACACGCAATGCTGAACCGGTGATGAGCGCGGCAATCCGCTCGCTGACATTCACGGGCTGCCCTGGCGGTGCTGCAACGAGGGCGTCGACGAAGCGCCAGACCTCGTCCTCTCGGACGTGGTAGAACGACTTGATGCGGTAGGGGCTGCGACTGAGAAGGTGGAGAACGAAGATCTTGTGGAGACGCTGCCACAGAGCGTGGGAGGGCTCGAACGTGAGTTCACGTCCATCGACGTCGATGATCCTGATGGCATGGCTCCATGGCCGCGTCGCAAAGAGAGTGTTTTGGCTCCGCGTGATCTCTCGGGCGGCCTCTGGGGACATTGCCACCACGAGGGGGACATGGCCGAGCTTGAGATATAGGAGCGGTGCGTCCAGCCGCTCCACAAGGCCGGCAAGCACAGGGTGCACGAGCGGGCTGCCGGCGAGGTGGTGCAGGCTGCCAATGACCGGTAGCCTCCACGGGCCGGGGGGCAGCCGCTGGCCCTCACCGCGGCCGCCGAGTTTCCTCAACAGCTTTAGGAGCAGGAAGGGTAGGAGGAGAGCCAAGAAGAGGCGGAGGTAGTACGGTTGTTGCTCCATCATGCATCTAGGCGCACCCGTGGCATAGTAGAGCATGTAGAGGTGTCATCGATTGTCCGTATAATGTCAGCCTACGTTCTTGGATATAATGGGACAGCAATTTGGACGGAGAACGCAAGTGTTATTCCACGAGCTGACGCATGCAAGTACGATCAAACTTAGATATTACAGCTATCTCTAGGTAAGCCAAGTAATCCACGGTGATGTGATCGATATACGGTCAGGTAGCTCAATCTGGTTTGCATCAAACAAAATTTATAATTCCCTACTATACATAATAAACGTCAGGGGTTTAGGGAGTAGAAAACTTTCATACTAGCAAATATATTCGCACGAGTATGATTACTCACGCAGGAAAATGAACGCACCAAATCCATTACATCCATGCGACAGTTGTTTAGGTTGCAAAGGCAGAGACAACCATACTTTTTTTTTTGACCCTGGCTACGGCGGGCTTGCGCTAGCCTGAACAACTTTATAAATAAAACCAAGAGTACAAGGAACCATTACATTTTTGGAGGGGGAAGGGGGCAGGGAGAGGAGGGGAGAGGGGTGGGAGCAGATCGACCTCGGGGGGGGGGGGGGGGTCATAGCCATTACACCAATTATTTAAAGTAGAAGAGGAGGAGGGGGTAGTACAACAGTGAGCCCAAAGCCTAATATCTTTGATGCATCTGCGGGAGACAAATGCAATGTCTTCATCAACGCCGTTGAAAGTCCGAGCGTTTCGGCGTTTCAAGACGTTCCATAGAATGGTTGTAGTGGTGGTGGCTTCTTCGAAACTTTGGCACATAGAAGTCCAATGGTCTGACATGCGAGAAACACCCCTGGTGGCAAAGTCAGAGTAGAAGAAAGTCCACACGTCAAGGGCCCGGGGGCATAAAAGGAGTAGGTGATCAGTATCTTCATCATGGTTGCATGACAGGTACGCAGCGGTGGGGGCGAGGTGGTGTCTGAACCACTGTTCATTGGTGGGAAGGCGCTTCTTCCTGGCCAGCCAGCAGAAAATCTTGCACCAGATGGGGGTGTCAAGATGGTGGCTGTCGCCAAGGTCCCCGCTCCAGCCGTACGAGCGACGAAACCAGCAGGCCCAGGGGGCGGCAGTGTCGGAGTGAAGCTTAGTGAAGAACTTTCCGAGAAGGGCGGAGTTCTGGATTGGATAGAGAGGACACCTAGGCCGCCTAGCTTCTTAGGAACGCAGACATCGTCCCAGGAAACTTTGCAGCTACCCCCGCTGCAGGTTTCCTCTCCAGTCCAGAGGAAAGCCCTGCGCCTTTTATCGATGGCCTCGACAACTCGAGCCGGAAGAAGACCGACACTCATGGCATGCGCCAGCATGGCGGTGAGGACCGAGTTGACAAGAATCAAACACCCACCAATAGGGAGGCAACAACCACGCCACCCAGAAAGCCTCATATCGCTTTTGTTAATGATGGGGGCGAAGTCGGTGAAGCGCATTTTGTAAGTGGAGAGAGGAAGACCCAGGTAGGTTTAGGGGAAGGAGGAGATAGCACAGCCGAAGGTGTTGTCTATGGTGAGGCCAGTATCCGGGTCGGTTTTGATAGGGACAAAGGTGCTTTTGTGGAAATTAATAGTGAGGCCGGTGGCAGCAGAGAACTCATCGAGGATACGTTTAAGATTTGCAACATGGCCGGGAATAGCCCTAATAATGATGAGAGTATCATCGGCGTATTGAAGGATGGGGTAGGTGAGTTTATCCACCAGAGGGTGCAGAAGGAGCCCCTCGCGGGAAGCATGGAGGACCATTTGTTGAAGAACGTCGACAATGATATTGAAGAGGAAGGGGGAAAGGGGATCGCCTTGCCGGAGGCCACGTCGACATTGGATCCATCTGCCAAGGACCCCATTAAGGAGAACCGCTGTTTGACTAGTATGGTTGAGCATCCTAATCCAAGCTCTCCAAAGCTCTGGAAAACCCTTGGCCATGAGGATACAGTCGAGGGCATCCTAGCTGATAGAGTCAATGGATTTTCGGAAATCAAGTTTGAAAACCGCATCCGGAGCGTTACGCTTGTGGCAGGCTTGCACAAGGTCAGGGGCGTAGACGAAGTTTTCGGCAATGGACCGCCCAGAGATGAAACCAGTTTGGTCCGGGTGGACAAGGAAGGGAATGAGGTCTTTGAGCCGAAGGTTCAGGCATTTTGAATGGATTTTGAGGCAACAATTTTGAAGCGAGATGGGCCGGAAGTTGTCTGGTATGTTGGCGCCTTCTCTTTTGGGGAGGAGGACTATGTGCGACTTGTTTATGGGATGAAGGTCAGAAGAGAGGCTATGAAACCTGGCGAGAGAGTCCAGGAGAGTCGATTTTACCAGGTCCCAGTTGCGCTTGTAAAACGCCGGCCCAAAGCCGTCAGGGCCCGGGCTGGAGTTATCGTTCATCGAAAAAAGTGCGGCGTGAATTTCTTCGATAGAGAAAGGGCGAATGATAGAGGCGGCCTGGGTTGAGTCGAGGGAGGTGGAGGCGACGAGAGTAGCCCAATCTGGCCGATCAGCAACATGGATGGGGGTGCCAAGAAGGTCTTTGAAGAAGCCATGGAGGATCGATGCTTTAGCATGATGGGAGAAAACCGTGATGCCGTCATCATTGTCGAGGTTTTTGATTTGGTATTTTTGAAGGCGGCCAGAGGCGCAGAGGTGGAAGTATTTGGAGTTTTCATCTCCAAGGATGCAGTTTTTTATTTTTGCCCGCTGGTGCCAGTAGGTGGCCCAGTCAGCGTTTTTTTGGATGAGGTTGGATTTAGCAAGGTAGCGGAGGCGGCTTTCAAAGGGAGGGAAAGGGGCCGGAATTCGTCTAGCCGACTGAGGAAAGAGATGACGACACGACAATTTGCAAGATAGGCAAGGGAGTTGTCGGTGTCTGGCCCAGGCTCTCGCAGCCGCCCTAACCCGCTTGAGCTTGAGGCAAAGGCTACTGAGGAAATGTGAGAATGGTTAGGACCAACACTGAGCCAATTTGAGAGAATTAAGGAGGGGAAGGAAGGGTGAAGCAACCAAGAGTTTTCCAAACGAAAAACCGTACACCGGGGAGCCTTGGAAGAGGCCACGAGATGGAGAGGGACGTGGTCGGAGGTAGGCCTAGCAGATGAGATAAGGGTAGAGTCTGGCAAGTTAAGGCTCCAATCCGGGTTGACAAGGATCCTATCGAGGCGAGCCAAGATAGGGGGGTTAGGTGAATTGTCTATCAAGAAGCGGAATTTCCAACAGGCCAAGGTTATTGATGAAGTCATTGAAGAGGTCAGCCTCAGATGCATTGAAATTACTATTGGACTTTTCACGAGGGGCGCAAATCAGATTGAAATCTCCAACGAAAGCCACATGCCCAGAGAGATTTTCAAAGATTTGCACAAGAGAGTATAAGAAATCTTGCTTTTGGGGGTGGAGGCAAGGGCCATAGACATTTACGATGGTAAAGGAAAGATCGTTGGGGCACCATGAGAAGGTCGTAGTGATGGAAAAGTCGTCAATGGAGTGATTGAGGAGCTGGAGCTTCCTGTCATCCCATGCAGTAGCGATGCCACCTGAAGCGCCCATGGAGGGTTTGAACACAAAGGAGCAAAGCGATCGAGGCAGAAAGGAGGAGGCGAGGAAAGTGGTGATATCGGGCAGCTTAGTTTCCTGGAGGCGAAGAATGGATGGAAGAGCAGTTTTGATGGTTGCCCGAACATCATCTCGCTTGCGGCACAGCCCCAAGCCCCGCACATTCCAGCAATCAAGCAGAATCTTAATTAACATTAGGACTAAAAAAACACCTAAAACAGGAAAGATGGTAAGGAAAAGTAGCAATAAATTGAGTAAAGGTCCAACAAGTGCTGTTACAGGGGCAGACAAAACGTGCCCAAAATAAAAGTAGAGAGCCAAGAGAGGGGCCAATCCAGGGTGGCAAGGCAGATCAATCCCACAGCTTCCAGGTTCCTGTGAGAGAGATGCTCGAAGAAGGTACCAAGGAGCATGGATAAAGGCTTGGCAGCGACAAACCACTGAAGGATGAAACAGAGATTACGGGCAGGAGGCGCGCAGCTGACCGCGATCATGGAGAACCGGAGGGCACCGAAACCATGGTAGAGGCAAGGTCGAGGTCGGAGATCGGGATGTCACACGTGTTGGCCAACGCTCCCACGTCCTCTTGTGGCAGGTGGCCGCCATCGTCGAGAGCAACAACGAGCAGGGCGTCCGCCGAGAGCTCGCCGCGGTGGCAAGGAGCAGCCGAAGGACCACCATTGATCTCCTTCTTCCTCGCGATGGCGTTGTCGATGATGGAGACGTAACACTCATTGGCAAAGCGAGAGCAGCGTCGCGGCTGCGGAGGAGTTGGCATGGGGCACCAGACTGCGCCGACCACTGGGGAGACTTCACCAGCCAGCAGCTGCACCGGCGGCAAGCGTGCCGGAGAAGCTGAAGGCAGGTGAGCGGCAATGGTGGCCATCGCAGGGTCGCCCATGGCCACCAGCATGGTCGCGGAAGGGGCGTCTCCAGCCAGCAGCTGCCATGGCATTGGGTAAGACATGGAGGATGTAGCCAGGGAGCCATCAGGAGAAGTCGTGGTGGTGCCAACCAAAGGTAGAGCCTCAACAAAGTTTCCCTTGACCAAGGCGTCGGCGACATCGAGAGGGACGGAGGTGCCGGAGCCCTCAACGACGGAGCGGGCGAGGACGCCGACGGAAATGACGGGGCGGCGCAGAGGTCCAAGGAGCGCCACGGAGTCCAGCAACCCCACCGAAGCGGTGAAAAAGTTGGCAACCATGAGCCCTTTGGAGCCCTTGTCATAGGCCGCCTTGCGCAGCGGCAGATGGAAGGACAGGCGCTCGCCGAAGGAGCCGGAGACAGTGATGTCGAAGAAACTGAGTCGAAGCTGAACTTGCATGCTTGTTGGCTTGGAGAGGACCGGGCAGCCATGCACCGAGGGCGGCGGCGACGCATTGGCGAGGGCGCGAGCCACAATGGATGTAGCCGGAGCGGCGCTGTAGGGCTCTCCATGCGGCACCAGGGGCGGCGGGACGCCCAACATCTCCATGGCATCAGCATACCCAGCACCACCTCTGAACTCAACAAATTCCTCATCGTCATCGGACGAGGCAGCTGCAGGGATAGGCTCAAGGTCCGGCCCATAGGAAGGGGCCGAGCCAGAAGCCAGGTCGTCGAAGTCGATGATGGTGACCTCGCTAATGGTGTTGATGCTGCAGTAATTCTTGACGGCCAAGTTCATGGGAATATCCGTGATAGTCTCCGCCTTGACAGTGACCAACACAGCCTAGAAGTCAACCCCAGTAAGGCAAATGGGATCGATGGCATGGGGGTTGGCATAGGGGCCGGAGGAGTGGGTGATGTGTTATCGCTACCAGTGCTCGAAGGGAAAGCGGCTGATGGAGAGCACAGCCATAGCTTCATGCTCAAACACAAACCGTTGATCAGTTTCGTCGTGCCGATGAAAGTAGACGGAGGCTTCACGACCGAAGAATGGTCCATTGTTGAGGCAAAAACGACCACTCTTGCTCCATCAAAGGAAGGGAAAAGAGTGACCCGGTCAGGTCAGCAGCCCAAGTCAGCGGCTTGGAGGATCAGGGAGTCGGGGTTTTGGATGGGAGAGGTGGCAAAGGCATAGGCAATGTGGTCAAAGTGGTGGAGGTTGAAAAAAGGCATGTAGACATCCACATGGTCGGGCCTAACAGGCACCTCCAAATCCTCAGAACCAGCCGGACCACTGCTAGAAACAGTATGGTCGTTGGAGGAAGCATCCAAGGGCGCAGGGCCGGGAGCTGGAAGGTAGTCAGCGGCGTCGATGATGGGGAGGAGGAAGCCCTCATCCGCATCCACATCTGCAGCTGCCGCCGGTAGAGGGATGAAGTCAGTGCCAAAATCGGCCGATGGCTCCGCAGCACCGTTGAAGTCATCCTCAAAAACCAACTCTTCCGGGTCCTCCTCTTCCTCAGAGTCAGCCTCGGCACCGACCGCAACCCTTAGCGGTGCCTCACCTGCAGCAACAGGCATGACCAAGCGGAAGGTCAAGTGGCCATGATCAGAGGCAAAACATAGGTTGCAGAACAGCCCGTCGTCCCCGCTTGAACCAGCCGCAGCAGCAACAGTGTCCATGAGGGACCTGGCACATGAAATAAGGGAGGATTGAGGGAGGCAGCAGGAGGATGGAGAAGAGGGAGAGGATGGGGCAGAGCGGGAGAAGGGAGGAAGCTTATAGACACACTCCTTGTGGTCGAAGTGGCGGCAACGGCGATAGCTGAGGGGGTCTCGGCAGGCGGCGACGAGGTGGTGGCGCGACAGGCAGCGGAAGCAGCGTCGGGTGAAGGGGCGGAGCGACGGTGGTGTGGATTGGGTGGGAGGGGGGATGGGCTTACAAGGGGAAGCAACAATATGTGAATAGGAGGGACGAGGGGTGCTGTCCATGGCGGCTCGAGCTCCAGCGGATCCCAAAGGGGAAGTTGGACCGGACGGGAGCGGCGAGCTCCAAAGGGGAAAGGTGGCAGAGGAGGCTCCAGAGCTTGGGGAAGGAGCCGGGCGGGAGGAAGAGAGGTTTGGGAAAGGCTCACGGGGCTGATGCACGAGTCAGGGTAGAGGACTGGCAGGCACAGGCAGGATGCCAGGAGAGAGGAGGGAGAGGCAGAGAGGTGGGCGGCGCATGCGTTTGGCTGTAGGCGGCCGCGTGACGGGAGGGATTTGGAAGCTATGGCACTGTTGACTCTCGATGTCCAGACGAGGTAGGGAAACCAGAGCAGAGGCAGGCCTCGCCAGGCTGGGCGGCCCAGAAGCAACAGGGGCAGAGGTTAGCGTCATCCCACAGGCATGCGTGGACCGAGGCCCAAAAAACGGCCCACAATTGACTAGAGGATCCGAAGTGGACGGCAGCAAGAACAGCGCCAAGAGCAAGCCATGCCGAAGGCTGCCGAGCGTGGCCAAGAACGAAGCTAAGCGGGGGGGGGCGACGATTAAACGGAAGACATTGTGACCAACCTCAAAAACAGCAAGATGTTCGGACGAGGATCCAATCCAAAACTGCAGCATCTGAGAGACCAAGGAGGAGGAGACGGGTTGTTGGCGCTCATGGCGCACCGCTATATGCACCGGCGATGGCACGAACAGTGGCGAACGAGGGGCAACCGGAGAACATACCAGGGTGTTGAAGTGCTGAAGGACGAACTGCAGGAAGGCGTCGCTAGGAGTGGAGAACGGTAGCGGTAGGGCTTGCGGGTCGAGGGTGAGGGGCCGAGGCGTCGAGGTAGAGAGGAAACCCTGTCGAGCGGCGACGCGCGGCGGAGGGGAGTCCTCAGGCCCTCCAAACCCGACGGCGCCGTCACCCGAGGGTGGGGGAGAGGTTGGAGGTGGGCAGAGGTGGCTATCCCTAAGGCTGGGGGCGGGGGGTGCTGGTCGCCGGCGCGGGCGCCCTCACGTCGCCCACCGCGTCGCAGGAGCTCATGCTCAGGGCCTTCTTTCCACCATGCAAGAATTTCACTGGATGTCCTGTTCCATAACCTAACACGGAAATCTAATTTCCGTCGGTTTCTAAAACCTTGCTTTCGCTCTGTACCCCAGCTCAAAATTCGAAGGCCAACTGTAAGTACATCAGAAACGAGATGGTTGCACGTTAGTGTAGCTCCGGTTTCACAATCTTTTTGTGCTGCGAGCATGCCGCCTGCTTGTTCCTAGCTGGGCTCGCGTTTTCCCTCGTGCTCCTCCATGCCAAACAACACATCATTATATAATCTTGTCATCGTTCTATATATGACAAGTGATAATTGAGCAAAACAAGTATATCACTAGTTTCTGAGAAAAACAAGCGACTGACCATTGCTGCCGCTCTGTCACTGTTTTTTCCTACACCCCTGATGCCCAAAAATAGTCTTGTCACCGCGTTTTCAGCCTCCCCACCCCGAAACCAGTTGACAAGCTACCGCTGGTGTTTTTTACCCACTAGTGATTTGGGTTACTACGACAGACTGTCGATTTAGCGGCATGCGAACTGTTGCAGCAATAAACATTTTCCTAGTAGTGGTGTGTAGTCCCTGGTATCGCCGACGGTGGCCGTGCTTGAAGACCTAGTCAGAGCTGCGGGGGAGAAGAAGGACCTGATCACATTTTCTCATTTTTGTCTGAGGTCTTTCTTGTAAAAGTAGAGAACCAGTTTGTTATTTATGTATCACTGAGGGCCCTCTATGTAGTATCACTGAGGGCGTTCGGGCCTCTTTCCCGAATCCCTATAAAACTCTGCGCAAAATCAGTCACACCACGTTTGCATTCTGAAGATAGAGTCGATCGTTCTAAACGTGATGCATGAATATATGTAAATTTACTCATGCTTGCCGTACGCCATGTCGAACCGGATAGCTCATACTACGGCAGTGTACGTCAGCGAATACGAATGCGCCCGATATAGGATATCACGTCTAACATGATGCACCATTATTCCGACAATACAACGTTTGTTATTCCAACTTGGAAACCACGTGCAACACATTGGACAAGACATGGTAGCTGTGTGCCACACCACTATGCGGCACGGCAGCCATGTGTTTTTTTTTTCTTTTTTTCTTGCGACTCAATAATTTCATTCATTAATCATCGGGCTTACAATCATTCTGCAAACAGCGAACTAAAAAAGAGGGAATATAGTTTATCCAAAGACATCTACGTCTAGTAGCCGATGCTTGCTTAGCACATAGATGTGCCCCTTCATTTGCTTCACGCCCGATAAACGCCAATTGGAAGAATTCCAAATTGCTGGTCATACCCTCAATCTCTTGGAGTATAGAAGTAATTTCGGATCTGCCTTGATTTCGATCCTTCCAGAATTTAACAACATCGCTGGCATCTATTTCAACTTCAACACGAGATATGCCTAAGTCACAGGCTAGTCGGACACCATCCCTCACAGCGATAGCCTCCATGATCAATGCGTTAGCTGCGTGGGCATACCAAACAGCTTGTCCTCTAACAAGATCTCCTGCATGATCATGCATAACCAGACCCGTCGTGCCCTCTCCAGATGACTCGGAGAAACCTGCATCAACGTTTAGTTTAACAACTCCTTCGGATGGTGGTTTCCACTTCGAACACTTCTTGTGGGTTTGTTGGGATGGCATGTCGAACAGTTGGCGCACCCTAATGTATTCTTCCTTCAATTCTAAAATAAATGTCGCAATTTTATTAAGATGTAGATAAACTAAAAGTAAATTAAGTTTAGATGCATATGTATTTAGGTAAAGCTATTGAAAACTGAGATAATATTTCTTACTACCTCTGTCCATAAATAGATACCAAAAGTTTGTGTAAATTTGAATGTATCTAGCCACGATTTAGTGTATAAATACATTCAAATTTGGACAAACCTTTGGCATCTATTTATGAACGGAGGAAGTACTATATATTTGTGTATTTTATAAGGGGTACGGCTGGTGAATACAAAATGCTCGTCGGGCAGTAGCCACTAGCCATCACACTACTCGTGACTAGCGTGGGTGGCATGTGGACCAAACTATCAAAAAATAACAGGAAAACTGAAAAAGGCTCAAGCTCTAGCTAGTTCGAAGACTACGTGTATATATGATGACCACAAGCTAGAGCAAATCCAACACCACAAACGCCTCGATACGAAAGTAGATACCAATACGTGCATAGATTGTAAGCATAATCCCCATGGCATCCGGCGTTACGGCTGCTCCCGAGAGAGTGTGTGCTTTCGAGCCATCGGTGTGGAATGACTTCTTTATCCAATACGAGCCAGAGACACTTGAGGTACGTTTGAATGTTTATATGTCGGAACTTATCTATTAGTTTATATATGTACGTTTATATAATTTGCCACAAAGCACTATTGCATTTTTTACCTTCTTTCTCATTTCACTTTCTCAAAGAAAAATGTTTATCATGTATCCACGGAAGTAGATACTTTCAACATGGCAACATGGATCACAGGCAGAGACGAAGCTAGAAAAATATTTCGATGGTGTCATGCATAGTAGTTAATGCTAATTAGTGAAGGATTTCTAAATTTTCGTTGGGGTCACCTGACCCCATTGCTCCTAAGGCAGCTCCGTCTCTAATGGCAACATAATCTACGGATTGGTCCTACACCGTTCTAGGAGTTTTAATAGTTTCTTTCATGATTACTTGAAGAGAGGTTTAGTTTTATTTACTAGCCGTTACTTTTTGATTGGAACGATTGTGTGCATCTCAGTCATATGAAGACCGGATGTAATGCTTAAAATTTAAAGTAATGAAACATTCTTTATAAAAAATGAAATAGATTCTCCGTTATAAATTAACTTAGCTTTGTCTAAATTCTGAATAAAGTGATAATCCTTTTGCCATGTAGCTAGTAATCCTAACTTACCTGTGCATGCATGCAGATACCAGAAGAATGCATGAGGGCGAAAGTGGACAAACTTAGGGAGGACGTTCTGAAGTTATTTAAGACGTTGAACGGTAGTATGGTAGATAAACTTACTTTAGTGGATACACTGCAGCGTCTCGGAATAGACCACCTATTTCAAGAACAGATCAACATGGAGATGAATGAAATTCACAAGAGTGAGTTCAGCGGTGATAGCCTCTATGAGGTTGCTCTCCGCTTTCGCTTGCTCCGAGAGCATGGACTTTGGGTATCTAATGGTATGCCTATTCTCCATATATTTTTATTTCGCTAACTGGCGACTTTCTACGAGCTATCCATTTACTGCTAATAATCCATATTATCTATATTATGTAGAAAATGGAAGAATCAGATCCTGCATATAGTATGGCCCCACGTTTCTTAGTTGGCAGTATTATCAAAACCATCATCTTAAACTAGTATAATGCATCCATATGTGCCTACCATTGCACAAATTCCAGATCTCAATTTTATTTACACACTGGTATCTGAAAGAGACTAAGTTCACGGTGAATAGTAGAACAAAGAGAAAGAAAATATGAAGCTAGTGTTCCATGCAAAATTCCTCTTTGGGCTTTCATCATGGGTAAAATTTTGCACTAAAACTTTGTGGCATTATGGTTGCCATCCACCTAGAGTATTTTTCTAAAATCTTTCCATGATTATTTGGCGGTTCTATACCACCTATTGTCAGCATGGTGTGGCATCACAAGATGCTGTAGCACTAGGCCCGTGCCCATGAAGGCATGCGGTTCGATGATTAGTACACGATAAACTAATATTCACCCACAAAACATATATATAATACACATGTGAGTAAATAAGAGCTAATACATATTAACTTCTAATACATGCGACATTTTCTTGCAGATGTATTCAATAAATTTAGGGGTGATGATGGGAGTTTCAACAACGATATGGTCACTATAGAACAAAGGGGAGTGTTAGGTCTATACAACGCTGCCTACCTTTCAATCCATGGTGAATCGGAACTCGATGAAGCTATCTCTTTTTCAAGGAATCATCTTGAATCCATCTGTGGTGTCCTTAAGTACCCTTTATATGAGCAAATCAAACGGAACCTTGAAATACCATATCCAAGGACTCTGAAAAGAATAGATGCGCCACACTATATTGCAGAGTACAAACACGAGGAAACATGCAATCCTTCAGTGCTAGAGCTTGCAAGGCTAGACTTCAATCTTCTGCAACGCCTTCACCAGACCGAGCTTATTGCTTTTTGTCGGTACGGTTTCTACAACGGTTGAGCATAAACTTCGGAGTAGTTATTTTCTATATTAGCCCTGATGTTGGTGTACACCTATCAATATAGAAGTGCAAGAATTAAATAATTATTATCTCCAATGTTGATTGTAGGTGGGGAAATGACCTATATGAAGAAGTGGGACTAAGCTACTCTCGGAATCGTATAGTTGAATGCTACTTCTGGTCCTACACAATGCACTATGAAGAAAAACATGGACAAGCGCGAACAATTCTTGCCAAGTTATTTGCGCTATCATCCGTGTTGGATGACACTTTTGATATGCATGCTACTTTGGAAGATGGCCGAAAGCTTAATGAGGCCATACAAAGGTTGGAAATGTTATTATTGAATTAACCCTCCCACTGTATACTTAAGACATATTTCAATTGTTGAGATAAGATTTTTTACTTTGTTTATTAAAACATAGTGAAATTGATGACATTAATTAGGCCTGTTATTAAAAATAATACTACTAATGATTGCAATATTGTTTCATAAAAACCAAATTTTAGTATATTAATTATTATTCAAAACTAGTTGGACATACGTCTTATATTTAGGATGGGGAAGTATTCTATGTTTGCATATACTCTATATATTTCTGTAATATAATCCCATTGAAGCTAAACTAGTTGGACATACGCACATGCAGATGGGATGAGAAAGCTATTCCTCTTTTACCTGAGTACCTGAAGAAGTACTATGTCAGGTGTATGATTACTTTCAGAGAGTTTGAGGACGAACTGAAACAAGATCAGAAGTACCGTGTTCTTTATTGTAGAAAATCGGTATGTATCTATTAATATGCACTACAATAATATTTCTAATACGTAAAACTTTCACTGATGAATTATCCGGTTCTAATAATTCACTTCCTCGTATGCATGTAGTTCCAAAGTTTGTGCAAACATTACCAACAGGAATCTGAATGGTTTCATGCTAGTTACATACCAACCTTTGAAGATCATGTGAAATGCTCAATCATCTCTGCGGGTACTCCATCGCTAATCATCGGTTCACTTGTTGGTATGGGTGACGAAGCAACAGACGAAGCATTCCAGTGGGCCATCGGATACCCAGATGTTGTAAAGGCATGCGGTGAGGTGACACGTTTTATGGATGATTTGGCTGCATCTAAGGTATAAATATATGTGCCATGATTACATCTTTTATTACAGTAAAAGTGGTAGGGAAACTAACAAAACGTAAGTTCTATTGTTTACAGCATGGCAAGAACAAATTGGATGTGGCTAGCTCCCTGGATAGCTATATCAACCAATATCATGTTACAAGTGATGTAGCTATCGCCTTCCTAGATAATCTTGTTGAAGATGCATGGAAGACTACCAATCAGGCACGATTTCAGTGTCGTACATTGCTCCCATTTGTAAATTAACCGTGTTGCTAACCTCACCAAGAGCATGACCTTGTTGTTCCGTGACAAAAGTGACCTTTACACATTCAGTCGTGGCAACAAACACATGATCCATCAGCATTTCGTTGAGGCTATCCATCCGTAGATTGTAAACATGATTGATCCTCTGATTTTTATACATTTCAAACTTCAAATAAGCACATATTGTATTTCCAAGTTTGAAATATTGCTGCTTGAGGTATTGATCACATGAGCAATTTTCCATATTATTTAATCCAAAAAAGCAGTAGATAAAACATGACCTCATAGTAGAGATTAAAAAAGTCACGCAACATAGTATGAGAGGCGACTAATACGCATGTGCAAACTCGTTGCTACTAGTACTGATTCAACCATTTTCGAAAAAGGGCGCTTTATTACTCAGAGGTTTGACGTAATACACCCGGCATCTGCATAGCTAGGATGCACACAGCCGTACAAACTTACCACTCAAGGTCTTATAAGAGTATCAAGAAACAGAGGACTATCATGGTGTAGGAGCCGCAATTCTCAGACTATGCAGCCACCCATGTTGGATAATAAAGTCCTTGGTCGTATTCTCCAATCGTGTAGACACCTCCATAAATAGGTCGCGGTCCTCCACTCGCTGAAGCGACGACCATAAACGGAGCGTAGCCGTAGACCGGTGAATTACCTGCATAAGAGAAGAGTTTCTGTCATTAAAAATCTTGTCATTTCTACATAGCCATAGCGACCAAATAATGGCGATCGCTCCCACCCTGATAAGATTTTTAAACCTAACCTCTACCCATTTAGCCAATTGCCAAAAATATTTGCAATGCTGCGAGGTGGATGTAAGCTAGATCCTATCTGAATGATTGACCATATAGCTTTAGCGAATCGGCAATGGAAGAAGATGTGTTTTACTGTCTCGTCCTCTTGACAGAAAACACATTTCTTGCATCCATGCCAATTGCGTTTGGCAAGGTTAAGAACTGATTCAACCATGACTTCCAACAGATGAGAAAAGAACATGTATAATGTATGTTGGGAGAAAACAGTTTGATGTGCCATTGTTAGTAAGCATGCAGTCCTCATTATTAAGAACTGATGCTAGATCTAGCCATTTTATGGATTCAACGTGAACGTACGCTTATTGTGTCCGAAATGGGATGAACCCTGAGATGTCCTTAGGGCATCTCCAGCGGCGCGATGCAAATGGACGCTGAGCGACCGTTTTCGTCCGCCGTGACAGGAAATGCGTCTGGGACCTGCTCCAGCGGGACGACGCAAAGTGACCGGGCCGTCCGCGGAGACGCAAACCTGACCCAAATATACGCCAGGTTTGCGTCTCCGCGGACGCTCGGCGGTCGCGCGGGGCGTCCTCCATTTCTTACCTGGTCCCGCATGTCAGGGACGGCGAAATCGACCGCTTCGATTTGCTTCTTTTTCCCCTTCTTTGCTGCCCTAGTGCGTCGCCACCACCCCAACCCCACCTGCCGCCGTCCGGCCGCAGCGCCGCAGTAGTCGTCGTCGGGTCCGTTCTTGCCGAGCGGGAGAGCAGGAGCGTACTCGGGCTTGGCTCCGCCACGTACATGCCGGCTGTTTTCGGGCGAAACGCTCCCGGTTGCGACGCCCTTCCGCGCCGCCCACGACCTGTTCGGTCAATTGTGCCGGTATGTTTCTTACTCGTGTTTTCGGCGCTATTGTGCGCGGTCATTGATCCGCAGTTTGCACCCACACAGATGGACATGTGGCAGATGTTGGACAAGTTCCGCGCGGAGGTCGTCGACTCCTCTTCTGACGAGGAGTCCGATCAGTCGACGCAGACATTGGCAACTACTGCGGCCTCCATGATCCACGAGTTCACCTCTAACCCGGGGCCACAACACCGGGGCGCTGTGAAGGGGCGCTCCAAAAACCTGCCGCGCAACAGAGTGGAAGGGCAGGCCCGCCTCCACAAGGACTACTTCCACCTCACCAATCCGATCTTCCCGGAAAAACTGTTCCGGCGCCGATAGAGGATGTCAAGGGACCTGTTCTTGGTCATTCTACGGGGCGTCAGAAACTATGACCCCTACTTTCAATGCAGGCGCGATGCAACATGTGCGTTAGGCTTCACCTCCTACCAAAAATGCTCCGCGGCTATGTTGGAGATATGCCCAAGAGGCAATAATAAAAGTGGTTATTATATATCTTTATGTTTATGATAAATGTTTATATACCATGCTATAATTGTATTAACCGAAACATTGATACATGTGTGTTATGTAAACAACAATGAGTCCCTAGTAAGCCTCTTAACTAGCTTGTTGATTAATAGATGATTAGTTTCATAATCATGAACATTGGATGTTATTAATAACAAGGTTATATCATTATATGAATGATGTAATGGACACACCCAATTAAGCGTAGCATAAGATCACGTCATTAAGTTATTTGCTATAAGCTTTCGATACATAGTTACCTAGTCCTTTCGACCATGAGATCATGTAAATCACTTATACTGGAAAGGTACTTTGATTACATCAAACGCCACTGCGTAAATGGGCGGTTATAAAGGTGGGATTAAGTATCCGGAAAGTATGAGTTGAGGCATATGGATCAACAGTGGGATTTGTTCATCCCGATGACGGTACTCTGGGCCCTCTCGGTGGAATGTCGTCTAATGTCTTGCAAGCATATGAATGGTTCATAAGAGACCACATAACACAGTGCGAGTAAAGAGTACTTGTCAGGAGACGAGGTTGAACAAGGTATAGAGTGATACCGATGATCAAACCTCGGACAAGTAAAATATCGCGTGACAAAGGGAATTGGTATCGTATGTGAATGGTTCATTCGATCACTAAGTCATCGTTGAATATGTGGGAGCCATTATGGATCTCCGGATCCCGCTATTGGTTATTGGTCAGAGAGAGTTCTCAACCATGTCCACATAGTTCGCGAACCGTAGGGTGACACACTTAAGGTTTGATGTTGTAATAGTAGAACTTGAATATGGAATGGAGTTCGAAGTATTGTTCGAAGTCTCGGATGGGATCCCGGACATCACGAGGAGTTCGGAATGGTCCGGAGAATGAGATTCATATATAGGAAGTCATATTCCAAGTTTGGAAATGATCCGGTGCATTTATGGAAGGTTCTAGAAGGTTCTAGAAAAGTCCGGAAGAAATCACTTTGGAAGGCGTAGTCCCGGAGGGACTCCACCACCCATGGCCGGCCAACCCTAGAGGGGTGGAGTCCCAGGTGGACTCCACCTAAGGTGGCCGGCCACCCCTGATACGTCCCAAACGTATCTATAATTTCTTATGTTCCATGCTAGTTTTATGATAATACCTACATGTTTTGTTCACACTTTATATCGTTTTGATGCATTTTCCGGAACTAACCTATTAACGAGATGCCGAAGTGCCGCTTGTCTGTTTTCTGCTGTTTTTGGTTTCAGAAATCCTAGAAAGGAAATATTCTCGGAATCGGACGAAATCAACGCCCAGCATCCTATTTTTCCCGGAAGGTTCCAGAGCATCGAAGAAGTACCGGAGAGGAGCCAGGGGGGCCCCACACGCCAGGGCGGTGCGGCCAAGGGGTGGGGCGCGCCCCCCTAGTGTGTGGGCCCACCAGGCCCCCTCCGAGGCCGCCCTTCCGCCTACTTAAGGTCTCCATCGCGAAAACCCTATTACGTTCGACGAAACCAGAGAAAACCTTCCAGAGCCGCCGCCATCGCGAAACTCCAATTCGGGGGACAGAAGTCTCTGTTCCGGCACCCTGCCGGGACGGGGAATTGCCCCGGAGTCATCTCCACCGCCGTCTCCACCGCCATCTTCACCGCCATCGCTGTCTCCATGATGAGGAGGGAGTAATTCACCCCGGGCTGAGAGCTCCGCTGTAGCTATGTGGTTCATCTCTCTCTTTATGTGATCTAGTTGAATATCATCTCGTGTGCTACTCTAGTGATGTTATTAAAGTAGTTTATTCCTCCTGCACGGTGTAATGGTGACGAGTGTGTGCATCGTGTAGTACTTGGCGTAGGCTATGATTGTGATCTCTTGTAGATTATGAAGTTAACTATTGCTATGATGGTATTGATGTGATCTATGCCTCCTTTCGTAGCGTGAAGGTGACGAGTGTGCATGCTATGTTAGTACTTGGTTTGGTTATGTTGATCTGTCATGCACTCTAAGGTTATTTAAACATGAACATCGAATATTGTGGAGCTTGTTAACTCCGGCATTGAGGGTTCGTGTAATCCTACACAGCTTAGTGGTGTTCATCATCCAACAAGAGAGTGTAGAGTCTAGCATTTATCTATTTATTCTGTTAGGTGATCAATGTTGAGAGTGTCCACTAGTGAAAGTATGATCCCTAGGCCTTGTTCCTAAATATCGCTACCGCTGCTTGTTTACTTGTTTTACTCGCATCTTTACTTCCTGCAATATTACTACCATCAACCGCACGCCAGACAAGCACTTTTCACGGCGCCGTTACTACTGCTCATATATATTCATACCACTTGTATTTCACTATCTCTTCGCCAAACTAGTGCACCTATTAGGTGTGTTGGGGACACAAGAGACTTCTTGCTTTGTGGTTGCAGGGTTGCTTGAGAGGGATATCTTTGACCTCTTCCTCCCTGAGTTCGATAAACCTTGGGTGATCCACTTAAGGGAAACTTGCTGTTGTTCTACAAACCTCTGCTCTTGGAGGCCCAACACTGTCTACAAGAATAGAAGCACCCGTAGACATCAAGCACTTTTCTGGCGCCGTTGCCGGGGAGGAAAGGTAAAAGGCACTCATACTCCGGTCCCAGGTAACTAAGTACTTTTCTGTTGCCGTTGTGTGTGTGCTCGAAGCTATTTCCTTTAGATCCTGCAATTGCATCTTTTTGTTTCTTGTTTACACTAGTTAGGCATAATGGACAACAATGAGCTTTTTAATCTATTTCCTGAGTTAAGATATGAATTGTTTGATGCGAAAATTAAAAAACCTATGGAACCTTATCTGCATGATAGTAGTAATGTTATTAGTATGAATGCAATTACTGCTAATTCTATGGAAAAGTCTAAGCTTGGGGAAGCTAGTTTATATAAAAATAATATTTTTTGCTCCTCAGCTTTGGAAGAAATATTTTGCTCTGATAATACTTTATCTCCCATATGCGATAACTCTAATGATGCTTCTGATATTTTAAATCCACCTACTGAAAGTATCCCGTATAAAATACCTATGAAAATTATTGAACGTGTTATGGATAACCGCTATGAAGGGGATGGAACTGTCCATCCTGGAGATCATTTACTATTTTTGCATGAATTATGCGGGTTATTCAAGTGTGCAGGTATCTCTATGGATGAAGTGAAGAAGAAACTATTCTCTATATCGCTGTCTGGTAAAGCGGCGCATTGGTACAAACTGCTGAAGGATGGGCATTCTCTTGATTGGAAGGATATTGTGCCTCTATTTTACTCTAAATTCTATCCTCCGAGTGAAATTCACAAAGACCGGAATCGCATATATAATTTCTAGCCTCATGATGGAGAGAGTATTGCCCAAGCATGGGGAGATTGAAGTCTTTAATGCTCAAATGCCCCAATCATGAGCTTCCTGGTAATATCATCATTGATAATTTCTATGCAAGACTTTCTTTTCAGGATAAAACCTTGCTGGATACTACTTGTTCTGGATCATTTACACGCAAAGAAGAAGAGGTTAAAAGGGACCTTCTTGATCGGATTCAGGAGAATACTGAAGGATGGGAGAACAACAAAGGTAAAGAGTCAGGTATAAATTATGATTATGAATGCATTGAAACTTTTATGGATATCGATAAAATTCAAAATATGAGTGCTACTTATGGTCTTGACTCTCAAGTTGTTGCAAATCTTTATAAAGCTTTTGCCTCTCATTTTGAATTACCTAAGAAGAATTTTGATAAGTATCATGAACTTTTTAAAGATGCTTGCATGAAGGATGAAATTGTTGTTAATGATTGCAATAAACAGGCTCAAACTCCTAAGAATGCTATTTCCTATAAGCATGTTAATTTTTGTGGAATGCATAGACCTTGTGGAATAAATCAAATCGAAGATGAATATTGTATCCACCATATGAATGAAAAAACTAGAAAGTGGTTTAGGGCTCTAGATGATCTTGGTAAAAAAGTTTGTGCCAGCCATCCTTTTATTTGTGAACTTTGTCATGAAGTGGGTCATTTTAATTTTCAATGCTCCTCCAATTATAATTCGCACCCCATGAATGCTGCAAATTTGTATTGTAATGATGAAATTACTCTTAATCAGCATGATGAACTTACTTTATTTTTGTGGTGTGAAGAGTTATCAAGAAAAATGTCTTTGTTACATATGAGTGATCTTGATATTGATGATGTCATGCGTGGGTGTTTTTCTTATTGCATTGATAATTGCCATACAAATACTTACATACAAAATATTTTAGAAGATGACACTTTGCCAAAGTATGATAGGACCCCTGTGTGTTTTGAACTTATTAATGAAAAGGAGGAATCCTCCCAAGTTTCTTCTATTGTTTCTGGAAACAAATCAGGTTATGTGGAGGAGCCCCTCATCAAGCCTCTCCCTGCTAAAGAAGGTGACGAGGAGAAGGAAAAGAAGAAGAAGAAGGAGAAGAATAAGGGAAATAAAAAGAAAGAGGTAACGGCATATCCCCGCGTGTATGAGATAACGATAGGTAACCGTAAGTATGTTGCTCCTAATGATTATTGTGATAATGAATTTGAGTACAATGATCTTCCTACGCCCTTTACCTATATTAGAGATTATGATTTATAAGAGCATACTACTTTTGATATTGGAAATCTCTGGGAAACTAATTCTGAAAATGATGATGTTAATAATTGCCAAAGTATCAGTACTATCCATGCTTCCTCCCATAATGATATAGAAAGCTCTAAACTTGGGGATGAGGTGTTTGAAAATCCTTTTGCTACTGATCAATATATGTTTGATACATCTCCTTCTAGTAACAATGATGGTATGGTCACAGATGAGCATACTGTGAAAGATAACTATTCTATTTCTTATGATGACACTATGCCTCCAATCTTTGATGATTATTATAAACAATGCTATGATATAGGTTATAACTATCCTTATGAAACTTGTCATAGTTATGATTGGATTGCTAAAAACAATTCCCTTAGTATGCAACTTGTTTACCATGTTCAAATTCTAGATAATAATCTTGCTCCAATTACTATTAATGAGAAGAACTCTTCTTATGCCAAAATTAATGATACCCTTATGCATATGAACCATGATAAGAATGTTTTAAGTGATGGTTATATTGTGGATTTCATCAATGATGCTACTGAAAGTTATTATGAGAGAGGGAAACACGGTTATACGCATCTTAATAATATTAAGTTTCCCCTCTTTATGTTGAGAATCTTGGAGTTACTCGTGTTTTATCTTCCTATGCTTGTCACTTTGCTCCTCATGAATTTATTTGTGTACAAGATTCCTTTTCATAGGAAGTGAGTTAGACTTAAATGTGTTTTGAATTTGCTTCTTGATGCTCTCTTTTGCCTCAACTCTTATTTCTTGGGAGTGCATCATTGAAATTATTGAGCCCATCTTAATGGCTATAAAGAAAGAACTTCTTGGGAGATAACCCATGTGTTTATTTTGCTACAGTAACTTTGTTTTATATTTGAGTCTTGGAAGTTGTTACTACTGTATCAACCTCTCCTTATCTTATTTTATTGCATTTGTTGTGCCAAGTAAAGTCTTTGATAGTAAGGTTCATACTAGATTTGGATTACTGCGCAGAAACAGATTTCTTGCTGTCACGAATCTGGGCCTAATTCTCTGTAGGTAACTCAGAAAATTATGCCAATTTACGTGAGTGATCCTCAGATATGTACGCAACTTTTATTCAATTTGGGCATTTTCATCTGAGCAAGTCTGGTGCCTCTTTAAAATTCGTCTTTACGGACTGTTCTGTTTTGACAGATTCTGCCTTTTATTTCGCATTGCCTCTTCTGCTGTGTTGGATGGATTTCTTTGTTCCATTAACGTTCAGTAACTTTGTGCAATGTACAGAAGTGTTAAGAATGATTGTTTCACCTCTGAACATGTGAATTTTTGATTATGCACTAACCCTCTAATGAGTTTGTTTTGAGTTTGGTGTGGAGGAAGTTTTCAAGGGTCAAGAGAGGAGGATGATATAATATGATCAAGAAGAGTGAAAAGTCTAAGCTTGGGGATGCCCCCGTGGTTCATCCCTGCATATTTCAAGAAGACTCAAGCATCTAAGCTTGGGGATGCCCAAGGCATCCCCTTCTTCATCGACAAATTATCGAGTTTCTTCTCTTGAAACTATATTTTTATTCGGTCACATCTTATGTACTTTACTTGGAGCGTCTGTGTGCTTTTATTTTTGTTTTGTTATTTTCATTCTCTGAATAAATTCTTGTGTGGGAGAGAGACACGCTCCGCTGGTTCATATGAACACATGTGTTCTTAGCTTTTAATGTTCATGGCGAAGGTTGAAACCGCTTCGTTAATTGTTATATGGTTGGAAACAGAAAATGATGCATGTGGTAATTGGTATAATGTCTTGAATAATTTGATACTTGGCAATTGTTGTGCTCATATAGATCATGTTTAAGCTCTTGCATCATATACTTTGCACCCATTAATGAAGAAATACATAGAGCTTGCTAAAATTTGGTTTGCATAATTGGTCTCTCTAAGGTCTAGATAATTTCTAGTATTGGTTTGAACAACAAGGAAGACGGTGTAGAGTATTATAATATTTACAATATGTCTTTTATGTGAGTTTTGCTGCACCAGTTCATCCTTGTGTTTGTTTCAAATAACCTTGCTAGCCTAAGCCTTGTATCGAGAGGGAATTCTTCTCATGCATCCAAAATCCTTGAGCCAACCACTATGCCATTTGTGTCCACCATACCTACCTACTACATGGTATTTCTCCGCCATTTCAAAGTAAATCGCTTGAGTGCTACCTTTAAAATTTCCATTCTTTACCTTTGCAATATATAGCTCATGGGACAAATAGCTTAAAAACTATTGTGGTATTGAATATGTACTTATGCACTTTATCTCTTATTAAGTTGTTTGTTGTGCGATAACCATGTTCCCTGGGGACGCCATCAACTACTCTTTGTTGAATATCATGTGAGTTGCTATGCATGTCCGTCTTGTCCGAAGTAAGGGCGGTTTTCACAATCAAATGGTTTGAGTATGCATACTGTTAGAGAAGAACATTGGGCCGCTAACTAAAGCCATGATTCATGGTGGAAGTTTCAGTTTGGACAGCTAATCCTCAATCTCTTATGAGAATAATAACTGTTGTTAAATCCTTATGCATTAAAGAGGAGTCCATTATCTGTTGTCTATGTTGTCCCAGTATGGATGTCTAAGTTGAGAATAATCAAAAGCGAGAAATACAATGCGAACTTTCTCCTTAGACCTTTGTACAGGCGGCATAGAGGTACCCCTATGTGACACTTGGTTGAAACATATGCTATGCAATGATAATCCGTGTTAACCCAAGCTAATTAGGACAAGGTGCGAGCACTATTAGTATACTATGCATGAGGCTTGCAACTTATAGGATATCTTATACATAACACATATGCTTTATTACTACCGTTGACAAAATTGCTTCTATGTTTTCAAAATGAAAAGCTCTAGCACAAATATAGTAATCAATGCTTCCGTCTGCGAAGGGCCATTCTTCTACTTTATGTTGAGTCAGTTTACCTACTTCTTTCTATCTTAGAAGCAAACACTTGTGTGAACTGTGTGCATTGATTCTTACATGTTTACTTATTGCACTTGTTATACTACTTTGTGTTGACAATTATCCATGAGATATACATGTTGAAGTTGAAAGCAACCGCTGAAACTTATATCTTCCTTTGTGTTGCTTCAATGCCTTTACTTTGAATTTATTGCTTTATGAGTAACTCTTATGCAAGTCTTATTGATGCTTGTCTTGAAAGTACTATTCATGAAAAGTCTTTGCTATATGATTCAATTGTTTACTCATTGTCTTTACCATTGCTTTGAATCGCTGCATTCATCTCATAAACTTTACAATAGTATGATCAAGATTATGATAGCATGTCACTTCAGAAATTATCTTTGTTATCGTTTACCTACTCGAGGGCGAGTAGGAACTAAGCTTGGGGATGCTTGATACGTCCCAAACGTATCTATAATTTCTTATGTTCCATGCTAGTTTTATGACAATACCTACATGTTTTGTTCACACTTTATATCGTTTTGATGCATTTTCCGGAACTAACCTATTAACGAGATGCCGAAGTGCCAGTTGCTGTTTTTTGCTGTTTTTGGTTTCAGAAATCCTAGAAAGGAAATATTCTCGGAATCGGACGAAATCAACGCCCAACATCCTATTTTTCCCGGAAGGTTCCAGAGCATCGAAGAAGTACCGGAGAGGATCCAGGGGGCCCACACGCCAGGGCGGCGCGGCCAAGGGGTGGGGCGCGCCCCCCTAGTGTGTGGGCCCACCAGGCCCCCTCCGAGGCCGCCCTTCCGCCTACTTAAGGTCTCCGTCGCGAAAACCCTATTACGTTCGACGAAACCAGAGAAAACATTCCAGAGCCGCCGCCATCGCGAAACTCCAATTCGGGGGACAGAAGTCTCTGTTCCGGCACCCTGCCGGGACGGGGAATTGCCCCCGGAGTCATCTCCACCACCGTCTCCACCGCCATCTTCACCGCCATCGCTCGTCTCCATGATGAGGAGGGAGTAATTCACCCCGGGCTGAGGGCTCCGCTGTAGCTATGTGGTTCATCTCTCTCTTTATGTGATCTAGTTGAATATCATCTGTGTGCTACTCTAGTGATGTTATTAAAGTAGTTTATTCCTCCTGCACGATGTAATGGTGACAGTGTGTGCATCGTGTAGTACTTGGCGTAGGCTATGATTGTGATCTCTTGTAGATTATGAAGTTAACTATTGCTATGATGGTATTGATGTGATCTATGCCTCCTTTCGTAGCGTGAAGGTGACACTTGTGCATGCTATGTTAGTACTTGGTTTGGTTATGTTGATCTGTCATGCACTCTAAGGTTATTTAAACATGAACATCGAATATTGTGGAGCTTGTTAACTCCGGCATTGAGGGTTCGTGTAATCCTACACGGTTAGTGGTGTTCATCATCCAACAAGAGAGTGTAGAGTCTAGCATTTATCTATTTATTCTGTTATGTGATCAATGTTGAGAGTGTCCACTAGTGAAAGTATGATCCCTAGGCCTTGTTCCTAAATACTGCTACCGCTGCTTGTTTACTGTTTTACTCGCATCTTTACTTCCTGCAATATTACTACCATCAATCGCACGCTCAGACAAGCACTTTTCCGGCGCCGTTACTACTTGCTCATATATATTCATACCACTTGTATTTCACTATCTCTTCGCCGAACTAGTGCACCTATTAGGTGTGTTGGGGACACAAGAGACTTCTTGCTTTGTGGTTGCGGGGTTGCTTGAGAGGGATATCTTTGACCTCTTCCTCCCCGAGTTCGATAAACCTTGGGTGATCCACTTAAGGGAAACTTGTTGCTGTTCTACAAACCTCTCGCTCTTGGAGGCCCAACACCGTCTACAAGAATAGAAGCACCCGTAGACATCAACCCCCT
>NC_061508.1:78204046-78240669 GCF_022539505.1 Lolium rigidum | reverse complement strand
GTTAAAGAACGACTGTCTCATTAATGACAGCACCTTGCCATGGGTGTTAGGTACCTTACAATGTAATCTAGATTATTGACTCTAGTGCAAGTGGGAGGCTTGTTGGAGATATGCCCAAGAGGCAATAATAAAAGTGATTATTATATATCTTTATGTTTATGATAAATGTTTATATACCATGCTATAATTGTATTAGCTGAAACATTGATACATGTGTGTTATGTAAACAACAATGAGTCCCTAGTAAGCCTCTTAACTAGCTTGTTGATTAATAGATGATTAGTTTCATAATCATGAACATTGGATGTTATTAATAACAAGGTTATATCATTATATGAATGATGTAATGGACACACCCAATTAAGCGTAGCATAAGATCACGTCATTAAGTTATTTTCTATAAGCTTTCGATACATAGTTACCTAGTCCTTTCGACCATGAGATCATGTAAATCACTTATCTTGGAAAGGTACTTTGATTACATCAAACGCCACGAGCGTAAATGGGTGGTTATAAAGGTGGGATTAAGTATCCGGAAAGTATGAGTTGAGGCATATGGATCAACAGTGGGATTTGTCCATCCCGATGACGGATAGATATACTCTGGGCCCTCTCGGTGGAATGTCGTCTAATGTCTTGCAAGCATACGAATGGTTCATAAGAGACCACATAACACAGTACGAGTAAAGAGTACTTGTCAGGAGACGAGGTTGAACAAGGTATATAGTGATACCGATGATCAAACCTCGGACAAGTAAAATATCGCATGACAAAGGGAATTGGTATCGTATGTGAATGGTTCATTCGATCACTAAGTCATCGTTGAATATGTGGGAGCCATTATGGATCTCCAGATCCCGCTATTGGTTATTGGTCAGAGAGAGTTCTCAACCATGTCCACATAGTTTGCGAACCGTAGGGTGACACACTTAAGGTTTGATGTTGTAATAGTAGAACTTGAATATGGAATCGAGTTCGAAGTATTGTTCGAAGTCTCGGATGGGATCCCGGACATCACGAGGAGTTCGGAATGGTCCGGAGAATAAGATTCATATATAGGAAGTCATATTCCAAGTTTGGAAATGATCCGGTGCATTTATGGAAGGTTCTAGAAGGTTCTAGAAAAGTCCGGAAGAAATCACTTTGGAAGGCGGAGTCCCGGAGGGACTCCACCACCCATGGCCGGCCAACCCTAGAGGGGTGGAGTCCCAGGTGGACTCCACCTAAGGTGGCCGGCCACCCCCCTCATGGAAGGGTGGGAGTCCCACTTGAGGTGGGAATCCCACCTTGGGTAGGTTTCCCTACACATGGAAGGTTTTGGGTTGGGGTCTTAGGGCATCTCCAGCGGCGCGACGCATTTCGGACGTCGAAACGGACGCGTCGTGTTGATGTCTACGGGAGCTTCTATTCTTGTAGACAGTGTTGGGCCTCCAAGAGCAGAGGTTTGTAGAACAGCAGCAAGTTTCCCTTAAGTGGATCACCCAAGGTTTATCGAACTCAGGGATGAAGAGGTCAAAGATATCCCTCTCATGCAACCCTGCAACCACAAAGCAAGAAGTCTCTTGTGTCCCCAACACACCTAATAGGTGCACTAGTTCGGCGAAGAGATAGTGAAATACGAGGTGGTATGAATAAATAGTAGCAGTAGCAACGGTGCCGAGAAAATAGCTTGCTGGCGTGTAGTTGATGGTGGTAATATGGTAGTAGTAATAACGTGATAAAACGATAAACAAGCAGCGATAGCGATATTTAGGAACAAGGCCTAGGGATTAGACTTTCACTAGTGGACACTCTCAACTTTGATCACATAACGGAATAGATAAATGCATACTCTACACTCTTGTTGGATGATGAACACATTGCGTAGGATTACACGAACCCTCAATGCCGGAGTTAACAAGCTCCACAATTCAATGTTCATATTTAAATAACCTTAGAGTGCAAGAAAGATCAACACGACTAAACCAAGTACTAACACAACATGCACCCTTGTCACCTTCACACTATGTAGGAGGAATAGATCACATCAATACTATCATAGCAATAGTTAACTTCACAATCTACAAGAGATCATGATCATAGCATACGCCAAGTACTAACACGGATGCACACACTGTCACCATTACACCGTGCGGGAGGAATAAAACTACTTTAATAACATTGCTAGAGTAGCACATAGATAAATTGTGATACAAAACACATTGCAATCATAAAGAGATATAAATAAGCACTTCACTACGCCATTCATAACGGTGAGTAAGTATTACGTGAAATATAGCCTAAGAGACCCACACGGTGCACACACTGTCACCTTTACACACGTGGGACAAGGAATCTCCGGAGATCACATAAGTAAAACTCACTTGACTAGCACAATGACATCTAGATTACAGGCATCATCATATGAATCTCAATCATGTAAGGCAGCTCATGAGATTATTGTATTGAAGCACATAGGAGAGAGATGAACCACATAGCTACCGGTACAGCCCCGAGCCTCGATGGAGAACTACTCCCTCCTCATGGGAGCAGCGGCGGTGATGAAGATGGCGGTGGAGATGGCAGCGGTGTCGATGGAGAAGCCTTCGGGGGCACTTCCCCGCTCCGGCGGGTGCCGGAACGGAGACTCCTAACCCCCGGATCTTGGCTTCGCGATGGCGGCGGCTGCGGAAGGTTTACGTGGGTTTCGTCCTCCGTCATAGGGTTTTCGCGACGGAGGCTTTAAATAGGCGGAAGGGCAGCCTCGGAGGGGGCACGGGGCCACCACACCATAGGGCGGCGCGGCCCCCCTCCGGCCGCGCCGGGGTGTGGTGTGGGGCCCCCGGGGCTTCCCTCCGGCGGCTCTCGGGTGTTCCGGATGGTTCCGGGAAAAATAGGAACACTGGGTCTTGATTTCGTTCGATTCGAGAATATTTCGTTACTAGGATTTCGAAACCAAAAACAGCAGAAAACGAGAGCTGGCACTTCGGCATCTTGTTAATAGGTTAGTTCCGGAAAATGCACGAATATGACATAAAGTGTGCATAAAACATGTAGATAACATCAATAATGTGGCATGGAACACAAGAAATTATCGATACGTCGGAGACGTATCGGCATCCCCAAGCTTAGTTACTGCTCGTCCCGAGCGAGGTAAAACGATAACAAAGATAATTTACGGAGTGACATGCCATCATAAACTTGATCATACTATTGTAAGCATATGTAATGAATGCAGCGATCAAAACAATGGTAATGACATGAGTAAACAAGTGAATCATAAAGCAAAGACTTTTCATGAATAGTACTTCAAGACAAGCATCAATAAGTCTTGCATAAGAGTTAACTCATAAAGCAATAAATCAAAGTAAAGGTATTGAAGCAACACAAAGGAAGATTAAGTTTCAGCGGTTGGTTTCAACTTGTAACATGTATATCTCATGGATAGTTGTCAACATAGAGTAATATAACAAGTACAATATGCAAGTATGTAGGAATCAATGCACAGTTCACACAAGTGTTTGCTTCTTGAGGTGGAGAGAGATAGGTGAAGCTGACTCAACATAAAAGTAAAAAGAATGGTCCTTCAAAGAGGAAAGCATCGATTGCTATATTTGTGCTAGAGCTTTTATTTTGAAAACATGAAACAATTTTGTCAACGGTAGTAATAAAGCATATGAGTTATGTAAATTATATCTTACAAGTTGCAAGTCTCATGCATAGTATACTAATAGTGTCCGCACCTTGTCCTAATTAGCTTGGACTAGGAAGGTGGCAGCCCCTCGTGGCCCCACTTCGTATCCTTTTCGGTCTTCTGGAAGGTTCGTGGCAAAATAGGACCCTGGGACTTGATTTCGTCCAATTCCGAGAATATTTCGTTACTAGGATTTACGAAACCAAAAACAGCAGAAAACGACAAGCGGCTCTTCGGCATCTTGTTAATAGGTTAGTTCCGGAAAATGCACGAATATGACATAAAGTGTGCATAAAACATGTAGATATCATCAATAATGTGGCATGGAACATAAGAAATTATCGATACGTCGGAGACGTATCGGCATCCCCAAGCTTAGTTACTGCTCGTCCCGAGCGAGTAAAACGATAACAAAGATAATTTCTGAAGTGACATGCCATCATAACCTTGATCATACTATTTGTAAACATATGTAGTGGATGCAGCGATCAAAACAATGGTAATGACATGAGTAAACAAGTGAATCATAAAGCAAAGACTTTTCATGAATAGTACTTCAAGACAAGCATCGGTAAGTCTTGCATAAGAGTTAACTCATAAAGCAATAAATCAAAGTAAAGGTATTGAAGCAACACAAAGGAAGATTAAGTTTCAGCGGTTGCTTTCAACTTGTAACATGTATATCTCATGGATAATTGTCAATATAGAGTAATATAACAAGTGCAATATGCAAGTATGTAGGAATCAATGCACGAGTTCACACAAGTGTTTGCTTCTTGAGGTGGAGAGAGATAGGTGAGCTGACTCAACATAAAAGTAAAAAGAATGGTCCTTCAAAGAGGAAAGCATCGATTGCTATATTTGTGCTAGAGCTTTTATTTTGAAAACATGAAACAATTTTGTCAACGGTAGTAATAAAGCATATGAGTTATGAAAGTTATATCTTACAAGTTGCAAGTCTCATGCATAGTATACTAATAGTGCCCGCACCTTGTCCTAATTAGCTTGGACTACCGGATCTTTGCAATGCACATGTTTTAACCAAGTGTCACAATGGGGTACCTCCATGCCGCACTGTACAAAGGTCTAAGGAGAAAGCTCGCATTTTGGATTTCTCGCTTTTGATTATTCTCAACTTAGACATCCATACCGGGACAACATGGACAACAAATAATGGACTCCTCTTTAATGCATAAGCATGTGACAACAATTATTATTCTCATATGAGATTGAGGATATATGTCCAAAACTGAAACTTCCACCATGATTCATGGCTTTAGTTAGCGGCCCAATGTTCTTCTCTAACAATATGCATGCTCCAACCATTAAGGTGGTAGATCTCTCTTACTTCGAGACAAGACGGACATGCATAGCAACTCACATGATATTCAACAAAGAATAGTTGATGGCGTCCCCGAAGCATGGTTATCGCACAACAAGCAACTTAATAAGAGATAAAGTGCATAAGTACATATTCAATACCACAATAGTTTTTAAGCTATTTGTCCCATGAGCTATATATTGCAAAGGTGAATGATGGAATTTTAAAGGTAGCACTCAAGCAATTTACTTTGGAATGGCGGATAAATACCATGTAGTAGGTAGGTATGGTGGACACAAATGGCATAGTGGTTGGCTCAAGGATTTTGGATGCATGAGAAGTATTCCCTCTCGATACAAGGTTTAGGCTAGCAAGGTTATTTGAAACAAACACAAGGATGAACGGTGCAGCAAAACTCACATAAAAGACATATTGTAAACATTATAAGACTCTACACCGTCTTCCTTGTTGTTTAAAACTCAATACTAGATGTTATCTAGACTCTAGAGAAACCAAATATGCAAATCAAATTAGCAAGCTCTAAGTGTTTCTTCATTAATGGGTGCAAAGTATATGATGCAAGAGCTTAAACATGAGCACAACAATTGCCAAGTATCAAATTATCCAAGACATTTTAGAATTACTACATGTAGTATTTTCCAATTCCAACCATATAACAATTTAACGAAGAAGAAACTTCGCCATGGATACTATGAGTAGAGCCTAAGGACATACTTGTCCATATGCTACAGCGGAGCGTGTCTCTCTCCCATAAAGTGAATGCTAGGATCCATTTTATTCAAACAAAACAAAAACAAAAACAAACCGACGCTCCAAGCAAAGTGCATAAGATGTGACGGAATAAAAATATAGTTTCGGGGGAGGAACTCGATAATGTTGTCGATGAAGAAGGGGATGCCTTGGGCATCCCCAAGCTTAGACGCTTGAGTCTTCTTAGAATATGCAGGGGTGAACCAACGGGGCATCCCCAAGCTTAGAGCTTTCACTCTCCTTGATCATATTGCATCATACTCCTCTCTTGATCCTTGAAAACTTCCTCCACACCAAACTCGAAACAACTCATTAGAGGGTTACTGCACAATAAAAATTAACATGTTCAGAGGTGACACAATCATTCTTAACACTTCTGGACATTGCATAAAGCTACTTGGACATTAATGGATCAAATAAATTCATCCAACATAGCAAAAGAGGCAATGCGAAATAAAAGACAGAATCTGTCAAAACAGAACAGTCCGTAAAGATGGATTTTATTAGGCCACCAGACTTGCTCAAATGAAAATTCTCAAATTGAATGAAAGTTGTGTACATATCTGAGGATCATGCACGTAAATTGCCTTAATTTTATGAGCTACCTACAGGGAGGTAGACCCAGATTCGTGACAGCAAAGAAATCTGGAACTGCGCAGTAATCCAAATCTAGTACTTACTTTACTATCAACGACTTTACTTGGCACAACAAAACTCAAAACTAAGATAAGGAGAGGTTGCTACAGTAGTAAACAACTTCCAAGACTCAAATATTAAAACAAAAATACTGTAGTAAAAACATGGTTGTCTCCCATAAGCGCTTTTCTTTAACGCCTTTCAGCTAGGCGCAGAAAGTGTATATCAAGTGTTATCGCGAGATGGAGCATTGACATTACCTTGGGCTTTACCCTTACCTTTCTCGTCCTTACTCTTTGGCTTAGGGAATATATGGCTACCCCCGGGTGTAGAGGTGAATTTTAGGGTGCCTTCTCTCACGTCTATGACTTGCTCCCAATAATTTCGGCAAGGATCTTCCGAGTGTGATTTGTCCTGTTCCTGCGCATTCAATGACAAGGTAATCAATGGATATTGTTATCCCAAGAATGGTTGTATGCACACCCGCAGCTATCCCTTTAGGAATTATAACAGAGTTATCAATAAGAGTTATTCCTTCTCCCCTTCGGTGAATTCCCAAAGTTTCAAAGATTTATGAATACCCTTAGGCATTAGGCAAAATTCAGTCATAATATCACAATTAGCACGAAGAGTTTGGTCACCTATGACAATTTTAATAGTAGGTTTCCACAATGAAGGTTCAGAGTTCACTAAAACTTGATCAAGACGGTTACGAATGTATCCATAATTTTCATTTAAGCGAGATGCACTTGTCTCAAGAGTGTTTAATCTATTATGAATGCTAATAAGGGCTGAATCAAAATTATTAGATGAATCATGTGATGCAACCAACTTCTTTATGGCATTAAAAGCTTGATCCCCATTACAATGAAGGAAATCTCCTCCCACTAGAGCATCAAAGGCATATCTATAGCGAATCATAAGACCAAAATAAAAATTACTAAGGAGCAAACTTAGAGTCATTTGAGGTTCAGTTTTACGATAAGAAGTAAAAAATCCTGGACCAAGCATCTTTAAAACTTTCCTCATCCCCTTGTTTAAAAGTAAAAACTAATTCCCCAGGTGAAGAAGTAGCAGGTACAGAGCTAGACATGATAACAAAAGTAAACTAAATGCAAGTAACTAATTTTTTTGTGTTTTTGATATAGAGTGCAAGACAGTAAATAAAGTAAAACTAGCAACTAATTTTTTTGTATTTTGATATAATGCAGCAAACAAAGTAGTAAATAAAATAAAGCAAGACAAAAACAAAGTAAAGAGATTGGGAAGTGGAGACTCCCCTTGAAGCGTGTCTTGATCTCCCCGGCAACGGCGCCAGAAAATATGCTTGATGGCGTGTATTTCACACGTTCGTTGGGGAACCCCAAGAGGAAGGTATGATGCGCACAGCAGCAAGTTTTCCCTCGGAAAGAAACCAAGGTTTATCGAACCGGGAGGAGCCAAGAAGCACGTTGAAGGTTGATCGCGGCGGGATGTAGTGCGGCGCAACACCGGGGATTCCGGCGCCAACGTGGAACCTGCACAACACAACCAAAGTACTTTGCCCCAACGAAACGGTGAGGTTGTCAATCTCACCGGCTTGCTGTAACAAAGGATTAACCGTATTGTGTGGAAGATGATTGTTTGCGAGAGAAAACGGTAAAAACAAGTATTGCGACAGATTTGTATTTCGGTATTAAAGAATGGACCGGGGTCCACGGTTCACTAGAGGTGTCTCTCCCATAAGATAAAAGCATGTTGGGTGAACAAATTACGGTCGGGCAATTGACAAATAGAGAGAGCATAACAATGCACATACATGTCATGATAAGTATAGTGAGATTTAATTGGGCATTACGACAAAGTACATAGACCGCCATCCAACTGCATCTATGCCTAAAAAGTCCACCTTCGGGTTATCGTCCGAACCCCTTCCGAGTATTAAGTTGCAAAGCAACGAGACAATTGCATTAAGTATGGTGCGTAATGTAATCAACAACTACATCCTCGGACATAGCGCCAATGTTTTATCCCTAGTGGCCACAACACAACACAACCTTAGAACTTTATGTCACTTGTCCCAGGTGTCAATGCAGGCATGAACCCACTATCGAGCATAAATACTCCCTCTTGGAGTTAAGAGCAAAAACTTGGCCGAGCCTCTACTAATAACGGAGAGCATGCAAGATCATAAACAACACATATGTAATAACTTGATAATTAACATAACATGGTATTCTCTATCCATCGGATCCCGACAAACACAACATAGAGTATTACGGATAGATGATCTTGATCATGTTAGGCAGCTCACAAGATCCAACAATGAAGCACAATGAGGAGAAGACAACCATCTAGCTACTGCTATGGACCCATAGTCCGAGGGGTGAACTACTCACTCATCACTCCGGAGAGCGACCATGGCGGTGTAGAGTCCTCCGGGAGATGAATCCCCTCTCCGGCAGGGTGCCGGAGGAGATCTCCAGAATCCCCCGAGATGGGATTGGCGGCGGCGGCGTCTCTGGAAGGTTTTCCGTATCGTGGTTTTTCGCATCAGGGGTTTCGTGACGGAGGCTTTAAGTAGGCGGAAGGGCAACGTGGGGGGCCACACGGGGGCCCCACACCACAGGTAGGCGCGGCCAAGGGCTGGGCCGCGCCGCCCTATGGTGGCAGCCCCTCGTGGCCCCACTTCGTATCCTTTTCGGTCTTCTGGAAGGTTCGTGGCAAAATAGGACCCTGGGACTTGATTTCGTCCAATTCCAAGAATATTTCGTTACTAGGATTTCTGAAACCAAAAACAGCAAGAAAACAACAACTGGCTCTTCGGCATCTTGTTAATAGGTTAGTTCCAGAAAATGCACGAATATGACATAAAGTGTGCATAAAACATGTAGATATCATCAATAATGTGGCATGGAACATAAGAAATTATCGATACGTCGGAGACGTATCAGTAGGCTTTGGAAATCTTCAAGGGTTAGTCTCGTTCATCCCCTCGTTGCTACCGTCTTCTAGATTGCATCTTGGCTTGGATTGCGTTCTCGCAGTAGGAATTTTTTTGTTTTCTATGCTACTAATCCCTACAGGCTATTCACATGCTCTCATATGGAATGGCTGCGGATATATTCGATGAGTATATTCGAATGGGTGAGAGCACCTGTCTTGAGGCCATGTACAGGTTTTGCCGAGCCGTGATTGCCGTGTTCGGAGAGTATTACTGTAGGGAGCCAACTGTTGAGGATACAAGGCGGCTCCTATCTATCAACGAGTCTAGAAGCTTCCCAGGAATGATTGGAAGCATAGATTGCATGCACTGGCAGTGGATAAACTGTCCATTTGAATGGCAGGGTGCGTACAGCGGGCATGAGGAGGGAAAAACTGTCATTCTTGAAGCTGTCATATCTCAAGATTTATGGATTTGGAATTCATTCTTTGGCATGGCCGGTTCCAACAATGACATCAATGTGTTGCACCGATCACCGGTTTTCAACCGGCTCATGCAAGGCAAAGCTCCCCGTGTGAGCTATGAGATCAATGGAAATGCATATGACAAGCCATATTATCTTGCTGATGGCATCTACCCTGACTGGGCCACATTGTTGAAGACTGTCCGTAATCCAAACTCTGAGAAGACAAGGAGGTTTGTCAAGATGCAAGAGGCTTGCAGGAAAGATGTGGAGCGCGGATTTGGTGTGCTCCAAGCTCGGTGGGCAATTGTCCGTCACCCGGCAAGAACATGGTCGCTGAAGACCATGCATGAGGTGATGACATGCTGCGTGATCATGCACAACATGATCGTTGAGAAGGAACGTCCTGATGGCCGCAATGAGAACTACTGGGAATTCCAAGGTGAGCTGGTTGCGCCACGTCCTGGAGCTTCATCTTGGCAGGACTATCTACATAGGAATGTAGAAGTCACTGACGAGAACGTCTCCAAACAGCTGCAAACGGATCTGATTGAGCATCAGTGGACATTGGCTGGCCATGAAGATCATGCCTAGAGAAATACTATCTTATTTTCATGTCGACTTTTAAACATTTAAATGTAATAACTATGACTTTGTTGATTTCCTTATTTTGCTGTTTGGAAACTTCGTAAATTGATGCAAACGCAGAAATGTGTCGGCCCGCTGGAGCCACCCCTAGGTGCAAACGGACGCGCGGACAAAAACGGTCGGTCGAGCGTCCGCCGCGCGACGCAAACGGACATTTCGGACGTCCGAAATGCGTTGCGCCGCTGGAGATGCCCTTAGGCTGACAGGAGGTGTGGGGGTGTGTGTTGGGTGGGGGTTGTGTCGGTTGTCTGCAGCTGGGTTCTGTCCTTCTTGTATGTTTGTTGCTCCTCTTCTATAAAAGTTTTAGAAGGAAGGTTCGAAATGAGTCTGGCTTTGAATTAACGAAGCCATCAACTGGCTAGGAGTTACACCAAGAGTTACAACCCGCACACGCGTCAAACGCACACCGAAACCCAGCCACAACAGAGGACAACACAGAAAAAAGTCAAGCCGAAGCGCCACTTGAACCGTGAAGAGGGAGCCTTGTCTTCTGTTGCACCGGAGGCATCACGACCGTGTCCACACCAACAAACCTCCACCGTACCAAGCCTGCAACCCAGGGAAACTCATCGACGGGCCGACCTCCTAGTAGAGCTTGAGGAACCAAAGGGGAGAGGTATTGCGGCGACGCCTCCAAGAAGGTGAATGGCGCAAGAATGCGTCATCGTCGTGGGCAGAAACAAAGATCCTGCAAAGTTTTCACCCAGACCCAAGAGCCACCACCCCTAGAGCTCGGGCTTGGTTCAGACCAAAAACACAACATCTGCCCCTGGCGTTGGGATAGGCACACCGGTAAGGGCTACGACCAGACGTCGACCTAGCAAAGCCCCCCAAGGCGCTAAGGAGGACATCAACTACCGCAACAGACCGTGTAAAAGCAGCCAGGCAGACGTTGCGTGAGGGTTGCAACACCACTGAGAGGTCGCAGGGTGATCCACAAGAAACTACCAGAGAGGTATGCATGAAGCGAGCCCCCCAAGGAGAGTGGGTTGCAACGGGACGCCTTCAACAAGGGAGTGACACCCACAGGTGACACCGGCACATGCCAACACCATGTGCGACTTTCGCCGAGAGCCAACGCGATCAAAATATCGGACGCTGACGCGAGGATGTGGAGCGGACAAAGCAGAAATCACTACCGCACCACCAACCCAAGTCGCACTAGACCTATAGCCCCGACTAGATTCATCCGCAGGTTAAGCGCAAGACTGCTGCACTAGCGCGACCAAACTGGTTGGCAGGAAGAAGCAGGCTGCAGCACACCAACAGCTGCAGTATGCGAGCGTGCTACCATCGTCGGCGAGCACATGCCGACTCTGGAAGCCATTCCTAGGTAGTCAGCACAGACGTCAACCAATACGACGCCAAATTGTCGAAAGCCCACAAGATTCCGACATATCTGAGTGAGCGGAAGGCCGCCGGCCACCTCGCAGGGCCAAACCCACCGCTCAGAGCTGCACGTCCAGGCCGGACGGCACAGATGCCATGAAGGGAACGGGCAGAGGTGGGGGGGCGGCCGAGCCCTCCAGGCCTAGACCTAGGCCCGTTGGCCTAGATCTGGTCATCCTCACGACCACACTCGAAGCACCGGCGGGCTACGACGCCAACAGCCTCCACCACCAAGCCCAACCCACACACAGCCAGCCACGGCGGGGGCCGCGAGCCCGCGACGGCCGGGGCCAGAGCGGGAGGCTTCCGTCGCCACATATCGAAATCGCCCCGACGGAATCCAACCAACGCGCGAGAGAGAGGAAGATCGCCGCCACCGGCGGCAGCAGGGGAAAGGAGGAGGGAAGGGCGGCGGCTAGTGTGGGTGGGGGTGCCCTAGTCGCCCTCGGGGAGGGGCGACAGGAGCGGGTTCTCTTATTTGTAGCTATTAGGAATCGATCTTCTTCTATACAGGGCCGGGCGGACAGGTGTGCAACATGTGCGGGCCGCACAGGGGCCCAAATTTTTGGGGGCCCCAAATTTCTGTATCTTCCTTAGGTTTGGGACTCCATCTGGCTGTACTGCCGCTGGCAGTGGCGAGAAGCGGCGGCTTCCCAGGCTCTTTCGACGCGGAGCAGTGTATCCTTCTTAGCTCCCCGCTGGATTCTGTCAAAGGTGACCATCGCCATTGACGAGAGCTCTCTTTTCTGTCGAACAGTTACGATCTAGAGGAGGAAGAAAAGAAACATGGGTCTGCACTAGTAGTGGGCTTAAGTGAGATTTGGAAGGCCCATTTTCAATTTTACAACACCAGTACACCACGAACATAATAACGCACAAGTTGTTCTTGTTGCCTGTAACTATTCCACGCTCATCAAAAACTGTCTATTGGCCAAGCAAAATTAGCAAATTTTGTTAATACTCTTGTTGATTGATGATGTCAAGCCTCTTAATCTCGTTTTATTCATCTTTAGAAATTTCTCTGTCACACATTTGTCTAAATTTAAATTTATCTAGATATGTTTTAGTGTATTGATATATCTAAATAAACAAATCTTCAACATCTTTTTTTGAAGGAATCATCTATATGGTTTTTTCTACTAAGAGAGGACCTCATTTAAAATTTCCGCACAGGGCCCCGGATTTTGCCGGCCCGGCCCTGCTTCTATAAAAGTAAGGCATGGCACCGGCATGCTCTCGAAATAAAAATAACTTTTGAACTGGTAACTATATTGTTTTGATAAATCCACCAGCAAACCCAAGAGCACTGGTGCGGTGCGCATGCCTCTGAAATCCCGCTGTAGAATCTGGTGGCCAGTTAGACGTTGTTGTTTTAAACCCTTTGTCGTTGAGTTGCATGCATGCCTCCTTGTTCCCCGAGAACCTCACGTGTTTCGTCCCCCCTCCGTAGCAACCGGAGAAAAGCAGCTGAATTGTTTTTTTTGCAGCGATTGATAACTGCCCCACGTTGCGACTTGCGACCTGCAGTCGATCTGCATCTACATTTTTATATCCGTACCGATCGTATTGGTTTGTTTATCTGCAAGAATCCCTAGCTAGCGCGACGTGCGCCGGCCCGGAAAAGAAAAATGGGCAGCGTCGCCCTCCTCCTCCAGCAGCGGGAGCAGCCATGGTTCCTCGTGCTGGCCATACTCGGCGCCGTCTACGTCGCCGCGGCCGCCTTCCGGGTCATGGCCCACATCGCCCTCCTGCTGCGGCGTCCCACCAATCTCCGCCGCCGCTACGGCGCCTGGGCCGTGGTCACCGGCCCGACGTCCGGCATCGGCCGCTCCGTCGCCCTGGAGCTCGCCCGTCTCGGCCTCAACCTCGTCCTCGTCGGCCGCGACCCCGCCAAGCTCCACGACATCTCCGAGACCATCTCCGCCACCCACGACGGTGTCCGGACCAAGACCGTCGTTCTCGACCTCGCCCTCGTCACCACCCCTGAGGGCGACGCCGGCCTGGCGCGGCTCCGGGAGGCGGTGTCCGGGCTGGACGTGGGCGTGCTGGTGAACAACGCCGGCGTGGCCAAGCCGTGCGCGGTGTACCTGCACGAGGTCGACGTGGAGGCGTGGGTGCGGATGGTGCGCGTGAACCTGTGGTCGCTCACGGAGGTGACCGCCGCCGTGCTGCCGGGGATGGTGGAGCGGGGCAGGGGCGCCGTCGTCAACATCGGCTCCGGCTCCACCGAGGCCATCCCGTCGTTCCCGCTCTACACCGTCTACGCCGCATCCAAACGGTACTAGTACATGCAAACTGTTGCGTGCTTTTCGCTAGTCATATCTCGTGTAAGTTTGCTTTTGACGATAGCTAGCTGTTCTTGTCGCCGAACCAATTAACCAGGCCATGTGGGTTGGACTAAATTGCAGGTACGTTGCTCAGTTCTCCAGGAGCCTCTACGTCGAGTACAGGACCAAAGGGATCGACGTGCAATGTCAGGTAAGTGTGCAATCGTGCCTGCCGACCGCAAATTATTTTGAATCAACTTAGGTGATGCCATTTAGTTTTAATTACGTCGACATTGCTTTCAACTAATTTTTTTAGGTGCAACTCTACTTACAACGACGGGCGTGCTTTATATCATCGATTTTTTTTGGGTGGCATAATAAGTACTAGTAATTTTTTTCCGATAATGGATGCTTTATTACTTGATCAAGCAATTACATCAGGTCTCTGCATAACCAGGATGTTATGCACACAGCCGTTCGAATTTTAGATATCTTAAAAATAGAACAACAAAGACGAATTACATATCAATAATGGGCAAATGTAGAACGCCTAAGATGATATTGGAGGCCCAATCTGTAGATTATGCTGCCACCCATGTAGGAAAAAAGTATCCCTTGCCGTATCCTCCAACCGTGTACAGACCTCCGTAAAGAGGTTTCGGTTCTCCACTCTCTGCAGCGCAGACCACGAACGGAGAATAGCGGTGCATCTGTAAATAATCTGCAATAGGGAACAATTTTTATCATAAAAAACTTTGTTATTTCTACATAGCCATAGCGACACCCTAATAAGCGTTCTAAACCTGTGATCAATACCATGAAGCCAATCCCCAAAGATATTGGTTACAATGGTCGGAGGATACAGATCCGAAGCTACTTGGATGCATGACCATATAGACCTGGCAAAGCGGCACTGGAAGAACAAGTGTTTAATTGTCTCATTGTGATGACAAAATACACACTTAGTACTCCCAAGCCAATTGCGTTTCACAAGATTATCTTTGGTTAGGATAACCCCTCGACGTAGATACCACCCAATTTTTTTAATTTTTAGTGGTATTTTCATCTTCCAGATCTTCTTGTTCGTATCAACTGGTATGTTAGGTTGGATAATTGCATTGTATAATGAACTTACTGTGAACTTCCCATTGGAATGTAAGTTCCAACGAAATTCATCCGGTCCTTGAGATAACTGAACGGATTCCAAACGAAGAAGTAAGGCATTCCACGCATTAAGCCTCTGCCCGTATGAATCTCGTCTAAATGTCACGGCTGGTGGTGAGGTTGCCATTACTAGAGCAATGGTATCACTTTTGCGACGAACAATGCTATATAACGCTGGATATTGTTTAGAGAGAGGTCTATTCCCTAACCAAGAATCCTCCCAGAACTGTATATGCGATCCATCCTTAATAGAAAAGGTACCATACTTGAAGAAAGCTTTCTTCGTTGCCATTAGGCTGGCCCAGAAGTGCGAGTCCCCTGGTTTCCATATGATTTGAGATAACGCTTTCTCGCTAATGTACTTTCTCTTAAGTAGGGTCTGCCATACACCATCTTCAGTAAGTAGCTTGAAAAGCCATTTACCTAGTAAGGCTGAGTTCTTGACCGCAAGGTCGTGAACACCCAACCCTCCCATATCCTTGGGACGACATACAACATTCCACTTAACCAATCAATTTTTTTTTTCTCGCTATCCCCTTGCCAAAAAAATCTCGACCGAAAATAATCGAGCTTATGTAAAACATCTTTCGACAAAAGGAAGAAGGATATCATATACATATTGGAAAGATACCATATTGAAAAGTACTGAATTAATGAGTACCAATCTTCCTCCCAGGAATAATAATTTACCCTTCCAACTACTTAGACGCTTCTGAAGTCTCTCCTCCACTAGCTTCCATTCAGCAATTGTTAATCTCCAATAATGAATCGGGATTCCCAAATAATTGATAGGAAACTGGCCTTGCCCACAACCAAATAGTCCCGTATAATCGGCAACTGAGTTCTGGGCATCGCCGAAGCAGAATAATTCACTTTTATGGAAATTAATTTTGAGACCCGATAATTACTCAAAAGCGGCCAAGATTAGCTTCAAATTCCGAGTTTTTTCAAGGTCATATTTCATTAATAAAATTGTATCATCAACGTATTGAAGAATAGACAAACCCCCATCAAGCAGATGAGGGATCACCCCTTCAATGAGGCTATCAGATTTGGCACGTTCGATCAAGATGGCGAGCATATCAGCCACTATGTTAAACAAAAGTGGTGATAGAGGACCCCCCCTGGCGTAAGCCTTTTCTAGTGTCATCATTAACACGGATCACAACACTTCCAGCAGACACGAAATCATTGATCAAAGCACGCCACTCAGGCGAAAAACCTTTCATCCTCAGTGTGTGATGAAGAAAAGACCACTTAACTTTATCATAGGCCTTCTCGAAATCTAACTTTTAAATAACCCCATTCAACTTTTTGGTGTCAAACTAATCTATCTTTACACTTATTTTAGCCACAATTTGATTACGATTTTAAGGATTCCTGCGAATCAAACAGCCACTTTTTTCAGTGCTTTTACAATTCTATCTGATTGAGCGGCCATTCTTACCCTTTTTCTGTGTTTTTTATATCCCGATATTTTTAAAATCCTGCGAATTAAAAAGGAGTTTAAAGTAGAAGCCATTCTAGTGCACGCAGATCCCATCCGACTACTAGTTCATCCATTCATCGGTGCACACGTATGTCAGTGGTAATAAGATATGTTGAGTCCAAAGATTCTACACCACGGGCAGCGTTGATCCATAAAACGTCAAAACCAGGAGCGGATGATCGCCAGGTTGCCAGCGGCATCTGTTCTGAAGGTCCTGCTCAGTGATTACTGATTAGTGAGACATGTTCACCGGAAAGTCGGAGGTCTCTCAGACTCAAACTACAGTATTATTTTGACATAATGCGGCGAAGCAGAGCTTTAGCTTATTATGCTTCAAAAAGCTAGATTACATGCATTAAGAACTATATACCTTCTGAGACTCTGTAATGTACAGGCCCCTCTGTTCGTGGAGACGAAGATGACCTCAGTCGTGGCGAGATCCGGCAAGCGGCGAGGCCTCATGTCGAGGCTGATGGTGCCGACGTCGGACGCGTACGCCGGCGCGGCGGCGCGCTGGATCGGGCACGGCCCGGTCTGCATGCCCAACCTGGGGCATCGTCTGCAGTGGTGCATCTGCAGCTTCGTGCCAGACCGGCTCCTAGACGCGCTGCGCCTCCGCGAGAACCTCCGGCAGCGGGCTCTCTTCCAGCGGCTCAGGTCCGCCAGGATCAACGGCGGCCTGCCGGCCCGCAAACAAGGCTAGCTGCTTGCACGCAAGCGACGCGTTCGTGGTTTGCTGGTGTCCTGCTCTTGATTATCTTGAAGAAATGTATGATACGTATTTAGTATCAGCTGTGTGATGTGTATCTCTGAACGCAATCTGCGTGATAGGCATCTACCATATGTATGGTCTCTGTACATCTCAGCCGGCCGGAATCAAGTTGTAATCCCCAATGATGAATGCCTCCTATTTGCTTGTATTTCATCCGTCTTACCAAGGTTGTGTGAGATTTGTGAAAATTTGAATGTGTCTAGACAACATCTCCGTTTTCAAAAATCCCGGACAACTCACTATAGGAATCGGACGAGACGCCGACGGCCGGCTGCCCTCGGCGTAGCCACGCCTGGCCCCTCGGTGTTGGCTACGCCGACGGCAGCCCTCAACGTCCACCTCCCTCAGCAGAGACGGGCGTGCCGTCGGCGTAGGGTTGGCCGTCGGCGTACACCTCCTACGCCGATGGTGACAAGTGCCCCTCAGCGTAGGGCTGGCCATCGGCGTACACCTCCTACGCCAACGGTGACAAGTGCCCCTTGGCGTAGACGCCCTCGGCGCAGCGTGCCGGCGCGCCGTCGCCGTTAACGGAAGCCTCCAGACGCCGACGGCCTTACCCTCGGCGTAGAAGGCCACGTGGCACGCTGAGGGTCGCCGACAATCGCCATACGCCGACGGTCATGCCCTCGGCATAGGCTTGCACGTGGCAAGCGGAGGGGCACCGGGGCTGAGGCTACGCCGACGGCTTTGCCCTCGGCATAGCCCTGACCATATGGTCATGCCAAGGGTCTATGCCGATGGCTTTGCCCTCGGCGTAGCCCTGGCCAGTTTTGTTTTGTTTCACGGCACCCAATTCACCCAAATTCACCATAATTCACCAAAATAGCATACAATTCACATAATAGCATACATAGTGCACATAATAACATACAAGAGGAGTGTCATGTCCAAATACATAGTGCCAGTTAGTAGTAGCTAGCGCGCATAAACGGAATAGTAGTGGCAAGCGCGCACATACATAGTGTGAGCCGACTACATGAAGGACCCGGGCGGGGTGTATCCGCCCTCATCGTTGGCGAAACGAGAAGCCCGATTCCGGGGTAGCGCTCCAGTAGAAGCTGCAGAAGAACCAGCTGGAGAAGCACCGGGAGAACGACCGGGAGAAGTCAACGGAGAGGCCCCAGCAGAGGCACCAGCAAAACGCCTAAGAGACCGACCACCTTCATGAACCGGTGTGACCTCGCGCCCACCCGGTGAGGCCTGGTTCCCGGAGCATCCCGTTCCCTACATTTTTCCTAGATGTTAGCAACTTGCGAGGCAAAAGAAAGCGGTAACTAGCGGTTTGGCAAAGAAATTACCGGTGTGGATCCGTAGTAATTCCTAGCGAAACTTGCCCTCGATGGCATGACCAATGATTATAACCTGGGATCATAGTATGAGGAGATGATTGATCAGAACCTATGGCATGACTTAACATGACCATGCCATTGGTTCTGGTCAAACATCTCCTCCATATGTTCTCATTGTATAAGGCCTCTGATACCCTGCTTTGCATGTTTCTGCTTCTTCAGTTCTGCATTGGCCAATGATTCAACTATGGCACAACGGAAGGCAGGGTGCTGCCATCAAACTTAGTCATGTGTGTCATATTACTGGCACACTAGACTTAGTTTGCGGATAGTCCCTTTGCCTAGCGTGTGATTCTACATATGAGACCTCGTTTTGTTTTGTCTAGTGCATTGGCCAATGATTCAACAAAGGCACAATGGAATGCTAGGTGGTGGCCTCAAACTTAGTCATGTGTGCCACAGTCGTTGCACACTAAGCTTAGTTTGTGGCCACTCCCTATGCCTATCGTGTGAGCAAATGTATGAGGCCTTACTAATGTTATCAATGTCCGTTTTCATCTAAACTACTTGTGAGCAGGCACACCTCGCCGTGGAAGGCCGGCTAAGGTCGGCCACTTCCACGAGGAGGCAGGGGCGGACCACTTCCTCCGCATCATTTTCAAGCCCACCTTCGGCCGGCTCATGATCCCTAAAGCTTTCGTCAAGTGGTTCGGAGAAATTCCTTCCAACATCATCGTCACCACCAACACCGCATGCAACTGGAGGATGACAACGAGAAGAGAAGGCAATGACACATTCATCGACCAGGGATGGACGGCCTTCACCCATCAGATCAAGGTAGGCCAGTTCCTCACCTAAGGAAGGTGTCATCCTTCGAGTACAGTGTGGTCATCTTCGACCACACCTGCACTGAGGTGGTGAGAAGGTGTCTGTACCATGGCGATGACACCAGGTGTGTCATCTCCGAGCATCATGTCTGAAGCTAACCTGGTACCATGTCGTGTCTAGTTCATGTTCGTGTCTAGTGTGTTGAACTATGATCATGTCTGCCGTGTCCAGAACTATGATCGTGTCTGCAAAATGTTGTGTGGGAAAAGGGATTTTAAAACTGATATGTGGGGCCTAATTTTAGTTGGGAAAAGGGATTTTAACACTGATATGTGGGGCCAAATTCAAGAGTTTGACTGCAGTCAGCCTGCTAGAAATTTATACTGTTGTGAGCGCCTCGTAGATTGTAGGGATGGTTCACCGGCGAGCGAGGGTGTCGCCTCAGGTTGGTGCCATGATCTGCGAGTTGAGAAGATAACAGGATAGCAAATAAGTAAATTAGGGATTAGCAATTGAAAGACTGGGGATACACGTCCTCTTTATAGGAGGACCAAGCCAGGAGGCCTGATGGAGACCTATTAAAACTAGTAATAGTATTTAACTATTACTTTGCTTGGACCTGACACAAAATAACTCCTACTACCCTATTCAATACATCTAGCCTGCTATAGTACTCCGCCATAACACTACTCCCGCCATGCAGACATAGCTCGTCCTCGAGTTGTGATTCATGGCGGATCTTCCTCCTCGGTATCATCAATAACTTCAAGGTAGAAAAGGCACTGACATCGGTGGCCTCTTGAGAATTTTTTTTGTCGCAGTTGAAGCAAAATCCCTTCTCCCTTCTATCTGCCATCTCTACGGTTGTCAATCGCCGGAGTATCCACTCTTCCCCAACTGGAATTGTACCCTTCAGGGACAAACCTTGTGGTTGTCCGATAGCCATGGAAGAAGAATTATCCATAGAGGTTGTTGCCATTATAGTTGTGCGTTGTTGATACATATCTAATGTATCTAATTTTCCAAACACTTCGCTCAAAGATTTGCTCCGGATCTCACCATACTTTGATAAAAAAACTGCTGAATCTGACGCTGTTTTTAGCAACGTCTCATTTCCGGGAGAAAAATACCAGGAAAGTTTTTCATCAAAATAGAGGGCCTGGAGCTTTGGATCACGAGAGGGGAGCCACGAGGCCCAAAAGGGACCATGTGGTGCGCGCATTACCATAGGGTGCGCCACCCAGGGCCTTTTAGCCCTCAGTCGTCGCCACGCCTCCCCCCCTTCGCGTGATGCTTTATATACAGAAAAAACTACCCCTGGAAGAACGAGATGTTTCGCGAAACATAGCACCACCGAGACCACGATCTTTGTTTCGGGGGGGGGGGGGTCAGATTGATCTCGCTCTGCACCCCGGAGAGAGGGATTTCGAGGGTTTATTCATCATCACCGCCACCAACGTCATCACCAACAACCATGGGCTCACCCTCCATCACCATGAGTGAGTATTTCTCTGTAGGCTTAAGAGATGGATGGGGTTTGGATGATATTGATCATGTAATCATCCATATGTATCGAGATTTGAGGTGTTTGTCTTGAAGATATTCATGTATGAGTGTTGGTACACCTTTGCTATGTTTAATGCTTCTTACTAGGGCCCGAGTGACATGAGTTCAGTACTGAACCTATATTGCTTTATCATATATATGAGGTTGATATCTATTTACAAGGTGTATTGTTTATTATTATGTTGATCTTGTGAATCCCTAAGGTGGCAGATAGGAAAAACAAGGGGAATATGTAATAGTTGGAGGATATTCTGTTAATGAATCTTAATGCTTTGTTCCGGGCTATTCGAAAGGATATACCTTAATTGCTTGTAGTTCCAAGTTGACCCCGGTAAAATGGGCAAGCAATATAAAAGATGTTATGCAAATTCTCTTTGTTAGTATGCATAGCTATATTTGGAGCGCACACCTGCACAACTGAATTAGAGATGGATGTTATTTTAGTTGGATTACATTATATGATCAATATCATTCATACAGCCCGCCACTACTACCTCATGCCTACGCTTTTGTCACTGAAAGTTACATAATACTACTTCCGGTGAAAACTAAAAATCTGCTGCTATTTGAATCAACTGCTATAAAATCACCACTTGCTATATGAGTTTATTGATATACAGGTGTGGTTCAGAGTGACGTCTCAATTGCTAAAGTCTTATTGGTATTCTTGTGTTCCTCTTGAGTCGAACTATAAATTTGGGTAATACTTCCCATCGGAGATTTCAGCAATCCCCTATACTTGTGGCATTAGTTGCTTGTATGCCCGTGCCATACTCATGGCGACTTGAAGGTGTAGCGGCGTTTTCACCCAACATTCATTTGTGAAATACCTCGACATGACCTTCGAGTTATGTCATATGGGAAAAGTGTGCAACCCTTTGAGGTGTAGTACTAATCGTTTAGCCGTGCCCATGGTCAAGAGCCAGCCCAAATAAAATTAATCTGAATATGTCTCTTCTCAACTCTGTCTTTGTAAACGTAAAATAAATTTCAAACCTTATGTTCGTTTGTGGTTCATGGGCAACTTTCATCTAGTCTAGTTGGACGATGTGAGCTCTAGCCTTATAATAATTGATAAATTTGTTTATTAAACATATGACGAGTTACAAGTTTGAAAATGTTAAAATATGGTTTACTAATGTAAAATGTTTCTTTGCGCAAATATTAAACCTCTATAGCCATTCATTTGAAATCCCTAAGCATGTAATAATACTCGATTATTGCATTTGTAACTTGCCACACAATTAATATGCTGACCATTCGTGGCTACAACGTCTCATGTTGTAGGTTGTTCTGATGACAAGTGAGATACGATGTTAGGGTCACGATATTCCAGTCGATTGCATGTAGCATATTTGCTGGAGCCGCCACTTTATTTGTCTTATGTTGTTCACTTTGGACTACGGGCATTCATTTAATAAATGACTATGTATTGATATTTTATGTGTTGTATTAATGATATATGACTGTGATATTCATCTCGTGAATATGTGTGCTAACAAATCCTTGGGACTAGTATAGTGGATGCACGTAGACTCTAGATCCTATCGGGTCCGGGTCGCCACACGGAGCGAGGCTTATCGCCAAGAGGCTTGGGTCAAAGGAGTAGAGTTGAAGTTAGTCCATACGTCGTGCCCTGCAGGGACACCTAAAGGGTGTGGGGTTGTTATATCCGTCCATAAATACATCTTGTAAACCGTTAGCTAGGGTTGATTGCTCCTGATTAATAACGCGTGGCATTTATAAACATTTCTTACATATAGTAAAGTTTTGCTAGCTGGATTCTCTCTTTGTTGAAGAGGTTTTTGACGTTAAAAATGTTATGTTCCATGCTTGTGGTTTGTTTACTTGTTTGTCACGTTTATATGACATATTGTCATGTATAATAGTATAAGCATGTGAAAAATAGCTTTGGTATATGCACGTGAAGTTTTGTTGGCTGCTGTCGGTGGGCTTTTTCCATTTTTATTGAAGAGGTTTTTCACGTTAAATTTTTTTGCCCTTGTGTGTGGTTTATTTATTTGTTTATAACGTTTATATGGCATATTCTCGTTTATAAGCATGTGAAAAAATGACATGGGTATATGCACGTGAAAAGATAGAAAAATCCAATATATACACGTTCGTGTCTTGCCTCGTGACACTGCTTTGTACTCGGTTCAAAGTGTGCAAAGACATACGGACTGCATTTTTCTCGTGCAAGTGGCTATATCGTACAGTTGGAAGGTGGCAGAGATGGTAAATGCACACGATTCATTTAACGCTCAGCAGCCAGCAGCTGGCTCGAGCATTACTGAGAGACAAGCGCGCGAGCATGGCATCGTTCCTCCGGCAAGATCAGCCCGCAGCGCCGCCGGCATGGTTCGTCTCGCTGGCCGTCATCGGCTCCCTCTACGTCGCGCCATTTTTGTTCCGCCTCCTGGCGCACCTCTCCCTGTGCCTACGCCGGCCCAAGGACCTGCGCCGCCGGTACGGCGCGTGGGCCGTCGTCACCGGCCCGACCTCCGGCATCGGCCGGTCCTTCGCCCTGGAGCTCGCCAGCCAGGGCATGAACCTCGTCCTCGTCGACCTCAACGCCGCCAATCTCCGGGAAATCTCCGACACCATCAGATCTCGCCACGGAGTGCAGACCAAGACCGTGGTGTTCGACCTCTCCAGCGTCGCCACCCCTCAAGGTAACTAGCCAAGCATGGTATAGAAGCACGCAGAGCTTTCATTCACAAGTTGGACACTGTCATGGTCGCCAGGTGACAAGGCGATGGCGCGGCTGAAGGAGGCCATTGAGGGGCTGGACGTTGGTGTGCTGGTGAACAACGCCGGCGTGGCGAAGCCGGGCGCGCGGTACCTGCACGAGGCGGACGCGGATGCGTGGGTGAGGATGATAAAGGTGAACCTGTGGGCGGTGACGGAGGTGACCGCGGCGGTGCTGTCGGGGATGGTGGAGCGCCGCAGGGGCGCCGTGGTGAACATGGGGTCGGCGTCGTCGGAGGCCATCCCGTCGTTCCCCCTCTACACCATCTACGCCGCCACCAAACGGTAATGTATTTCGCCGCCGTAAATTTGATTTCTTGGCTTGGAACGGGACTGTAGGGGCGTGACTGCACATACACATTTTTTTTCTTCAACTATAGGTACGTTGCTCAGTTCTCCAGGAGCCTTTACGTCGAGTACAGAAGCAAAGGAATCCACGTGCAATGCCAGGTAATTAATCAGTCCCACACTCTGCACATGGAGTAGATCGAAGCACTGACATGCATTCAATCTCGTGCAGGCCCCGTTCTTCGTGGCGACCGGCATGGTGTCGAGGCTGTCGGAGACCAGTCGCCTCTCCCTGCTCCTCGTCGCACCGACACCCGACGCCTACGCGCGCGCGGCGGTGCGCTGGATGGGGCACGGCCCGCCGCTCTGCGCGCCAAACCTCTGCCACCAGCTCCTGTGGTGCCTCGCCGCCGCCGTGCCGGACTCCGTCCACGACTGGCTCCGCCTGCGCGCGAACCTGCATCACCGAGAGCTCTTCCACACAAGGTCGTCAACACGTCGTGAGGGCGTGCAAACAGTCACGCGAACTCCGTAAGAAGAACCTGCATTTATCATCTTTACTCTTTTGGAATGTGGACCGGTTGAATGCGCGATGTGATCTTTCAGCTTGTCACTCCATGTCGGGAGCAAGCGATGTAGTGTTTGAAGAGGCAAAAAAAATGGAAGCTACTGACTATTTTGAAGGTGTTTGGTTCGACACTGTAAACATATTAAACGTAAATGGTATCGAATTGCACTGGTAATGTAAACGTAATGGGTTAAAACCAAAACATGTTTGCTTCATCTCAGGAATGTAATTACAGAGAGCCCAACATAATGGATCTTGGCTGGCGCAGATTTCCCTTGCTGCCATGGACGTCTGCAAGTTAGAGATAGATTAAGATTGTATAGATTTTCTTGTACTCCAGGTCTCTCTCTCCCCCCTCCTTGTATCTCTTTATATACCCTCTCATAATACAATAATAAATAAATTATGATTCTGTATTTTTCACATGATGAACGGTAGGATAGAAAAGAACATTTTGATAGTCCTACAATAACTCTTCAGTTATCAGAAATCTTCATTCAGTTAGCTGAAATCTTCATCAGCAAAACAACATTTGAGATTAATCTTGAAGCCATGCAATCTTCATCCATCCACCAATAACGGAAAAGGCAAGCAGGCCCGTGTGGGACACGGATAATATTATCATCGAGCATACCCTTGAGAAGCTGCATCATCGACACGCAGGCCGGTGTGAGTGATACGTTGCAAACGTATCTATAATTTTTGATGCTCCATGCTTGTTTTACACCAATTCCTCTATGTTTTATGCGTATTTCGCATCATTTTACGACATTTATTGGACTAACCTATTAACAAGTGTCACAGTGCCAGTTTCTATTTATTATATCTGTTTATTGCAGAAAATGTCCAAAAATGAAAGTGCTCGGAAAATTCTGAAAAAATCACAGAAATTATAATATACCAGAAGACTCCGGGAGTCAGAAGGGGAGACGGAGATGTGCCACGGGGCATCCATACCAGGCCCAGGCGCGGGCCCAGGCCTGGCCGCGCGTGGGGGTTGGTATGGGCACCCCGTGCACCCCCTCGCGTCGCCTCTTCGCCTATAAGACCCCTCTGACATAAAAACTCCGCTACGAACCACCCTCCGTCCACGAAAAGTTCCGCATCCGCCGTCATGCCGAAACCAAGTTTCGGGGGACAGAAGTCTCTGTTCCGGCACCTTGCCGGGACGGGGAAGTGCCCCCGGAGCCATCGCCATCGACTCCACCACCTCCACTTCGACTCCATGATGGTTTGTGAGTAGTTCCCGCAGGGACTATGGGTTCTTGGCTGTAGCTAGATGGTACTCTCTCCCATGTGCTTCAATACAATGATCTCATGAGTTGCCTTACATGATTGAGATCCATATGATGTAATCGGTGTTGTGTTTGTTGGGATCCGATGGATTGGTCATTATGTTCAGTATATCGTATAAGTTTGTGAAGTATTTGTTGCTGCAATATTGTTATATTTAATGCTTGTCACTAGTGCACGAGTGGCATGATCTTAGATCTAGGCTCTATAATTGTTGCTTAGATTGTATCTACAAATTGTATGCACATGTCTTTGTTCGGAACTCGAGGCCCCAAAGTGATCTCGAATTGGGATAACCAGAGGGGATGACTTTGATATGAGGATCACATGTTTTCACCAAATGTTAATGCTTTGCTCAGGTGCTCTATTAAAAGGAGTACCTTAATTACCCGTAGTTTCCCCTGAGGCCCCACTGCAACGGGTTGGTAGGACAAAAGATGTTATGCAAGTTTCTCATTGCGAGCACGTATGACTATATATGGAAAACATGCCTACGATATTAATAGACTGGATATTTTGTCTTAATGCTAAATTCAATTCTGTCAATTGCCCAGCTGTAATTTGTTCACCCAACACTTGTTATGTGGAGAGTTACCACTAGTGTAGATCGTCGGGAACCCCGGTCCTTTATTTCATCATCATTGTTTTTCAATCAACTGCGCACTGGAATATTTTCCAGTGCCATCGCCTCTGTGTTACTGCTACTGCTGTGTTACTATTTCTCTCATATTCTTGCCGCATCACATTTCCCTGTCAACACGCCATCAAAGTAGTACCAACTATTTTCTGGCGCCGCATCATATTACCACTGCTTTCACATCACCCTGTTGCTAGTGCTTTTCCAGATGCAGCTGAATTGACAACTCCGTTGTCAAGGCTTATAAGTATTCTTTGGCTCCCCTTGTGTCGAATCAACAAATTTGGGTTTTACTTCCCTCGAGGGGCAAGAACGCCTTCAAGTCTAGTTTATCCGATGGCAAAGAATCAACTCAATCGTCACCGCGAGGGGCAAGAACGCCTTCAAGTCTAGTGTTTCATCGTCAACACTACAACATCAAGGTCTACATCATCGTGGTCATCATTGACAATTCGCCAACACATCACTACCGCCATACAACATCGTCTACATGATTGACACACAAGATACAACTGCAAGGCACGACGACGGCTTCACTTACATCCACGGCACTCCTGTTGTGACTGTGGGAGGGAAGAGAATGCAGTAGAAGAGGACGCCGATGATGACAAGGAGGACAAGAGACAGTAGTGCAAGACTTTAAACCCAGTCGCAATCGTCCACTTCACTCCCACTACGACTGAGGAAAAATATTAGAATACATATACATGTACGAGTTAGAGATAGACTAACATTGTACGGATCTTCTTGTACTCCAAGTCTCTCCCCTCCTTGTACCTCTTTATATAACCCTTGATGGTCATGGAAATAATACAACAACAAAAATTAGGGTCCTATACTTTCACAACCTCCTCCCAGATCTCCTATTTTGCATGACTCCCATCCTCATATAGCATTACTGGAGAGGGTCTCTCACAGCTGGTTTTCTCCCTCTCGGCGTTGATGATGAAGATGGCCAGGTCGTTCCCAGGCTATGCATAGTTTTTCGTGGAGCGCGACTATGGCGGCTGCCCGGAGAGGATGGACCAGCGACCTCTTCCTCAGTTCCTTGCCACACCCTCCTACGAGCTCCTCTTTGAGCTTCTCTCGGGCAACCCAAAGGTCGACACCATGCAAAATTTGCAGCTCACTGAGGTGGGGAAGTGGAGATGGATGGAAGGGAGGAGTTATTCTTGCTTTTTAAGGGGGAAACGCTCTACAAGAAATGTTTTAACTTGTGACCTTTTTTCGGTGACCATAGGTGAAGTTGTCATAGATCTATGTCGATTATCTATCAGGCGGCCGTAAGCCATTTGGAGGTGCCAAAACCCTTCAAAATTACGACGATCTAAGTTAAAAAAAAAAGGTCATAATTTCATTAGAGGAAATGGTCATAGATACTATAGAGCAAACAAGTTGGCCCGGAGGTGGTGGATATGTCGTTCTTCTATGACTTCGTCGATGGGAGGCATCAGATCTAGGTCTACGACAGCACGGGGACGTCCCCTGGTCAACGTACCACAACATTGCCTCGCTGCTTGCAACATGCCTATTCATCAACTCACAAAGCCTTGTTGGAGATAGTGCTTTTTTGGATCTTTCAATGGTGGAGGCTCATCGTCTCTTCCGACATTATCCATCTCGGCGACACTACAGTTGGGCGGTGGCCACTGGCTACAGCGGTTGAAGGAAACCCTAGGGATCGTTTTGTATTTCTCGATCTTTTAGGATTTATCTGCAAATTCAGGATAGTCATATTATCATGGTTTGTCTTTTAGTTTCCACGTCTGTTGCTTCATGTAACTCGATTTTCGCTTAATGAAATATTTGGTTGATCTAAAAAAAAATCCCCGTGTTGATCTCGGTTTGCATCCCACTAGTGCGATCACTTTTCGGGCCCAGTCCCCACGCCCCTTTTCTCAAAAAAGCCAACCACCATCCACCATAAGCCTTCTGTGTGGACTAGAGTACACATTCGTAAAACATGTTTTCCCTAGATCTGACCTATGTGCGTGAGGCGGGGTTTTGAAGGAGATTGAGCGGGTGGAAGGTATGATGCATGGGTTGAAGCTGTCGGAGGATTAACGGAAGGGAGTGAGGATTGGTTGGAGATGAGCGTGTTGCCAAGGCTCAAGCGATTTGAAAAAGCTAGTAATTGTAGTCTGATGGAGAATTCACTAGGGCCAATATGGTGCCCCATGAGAGGAATTGATTGTAAGGATCCGGGAGACAACATCTTTATCTTCACGCTCCACTTTGCGTTTGTAAAGAAGAAAGCTATAAAGGGAGGTGGGAGGAGGCTTGGAGATTTGAAAATGCACTACTTGTGATGGATGATTACGTCGCTAGCAAAGGTATAGATGAGTACAATTCAATAAGATACCGACATGGGTTAGAGTTTTGAATCTGCCATTTGGTATGATAAGTAGGGAGACGGGGGAGAACATCGGTGATCAAATAGGAGAATGGATTGAGGTTGATGGTGTGGAGAATGGACTAGCTCAAGGAAAATATATGTGAGTTAAAGTACTTATATCCATAGCCAAGTCCCTCATGAGAGGCATTACTGTGTGGTCATTGACAAAAGCGGGAGAACGAATGATGCCATCTTGAGTATGAATACAAGCCGGACTTCTGCTATATCTGTGGTATGATTGGCCACCTAGACAGGGAATCTGATATTAAACTAAAAAGGGGGATCCGTAGTATGGAAGGTGGTTGCGATGGGTGCCACGTGACAGGGAATATGGTATAAGTTGTTTAGTGAAGCTAAGAGAGGGTGGAGTAGATGGGTGCTGGGAGACAACATGGGAGCGATGCTCCATCTTGGCGCAAGGTAGACACTACCTTCAGGGGAATTAGAGGAAGTGCAACGGGAAAAGAGAGAGAAGGACGAGCCAACATTGTAACAATGAAAAGGATGGGAAAGTGCTAGCTCCAAAACAACTCATGTTGGTTGTGGTCGTTGATTGGCACTTCTGCTCCGGTGCTCCTCCCCTGAAAAAATTATGGGCGCGTCAAACACAACAATGGTGTAGCTCTTTCCATACCTGTTTGTAAATGAGGGCACAATTGTAATTTTAGTGTAAGTTCACTGACCGTACAACCATGTACAGGCCCCTATGACCCGCATTGTGATGTACCTCGTTTTTGTACGTATCTACGGTCACGTGCGTGTACCGAAATAGAAAGGTCCTATAAAAGGTCGTTGGCGTAGGGCGGTACTTAGGCCGATAAGATCATTAACTGGTCACATGACCTCTCTTTTTTCTTATACGACGTACATATACTGTATCATTACATACGGTATATATGGGCTGGATATGGGTTTCCACGGACCCAACACACGAAAAAAAGCCAACTATAACCCTTGAACTTCATTTAGGGGGGAGCACCGGAGCAGCCCTCGCTGATTGGAAGGAAGTGGGAAGGGAAGGTGATGGTGCAAGTGAGAAATAAAGGCAAGTAAAGGAGAACATGATACTTCTTGAGGATGGAAATATGCAGAATTAACGGAAGGGTGGGAATGAAGAGAAAAGGAGGGACTACGTGGAGTAGAAAAGGAAAAGGAAAAAAACAAATGGAGGCAATCCGGACCATTGCTACATTCCAGAGACAAAAGAGAGGAGCAAAGCAGGGCACAAAACGAGGAGCAATCACTGTGGGAACTAAAAGGGGTGATGTAATGGAGGTGGATGTGGAAGTACCGGTCAAGACGAAGAAGGTGAAGGAGAATGAAACCGGTATGCAACAACATGGAGGTGACCTGAACGATGAGAAAGCGGGTATGTCGAAACAGCTTCACGACCAGAAATGAAGCTGGGTGGATAGAACCTCTGGGGGTTCAGGAACGGCCCGGTGGTTCACGGACTTGTCGGTTTCCAAAAGAAGGAAGACCCCTATGTGTTATTTTTGACAAACACGAAAACGGGTCAAAGTATGCTAGAATGGTTTCGATGGAAGCTTGGTATGTCTCATATGATGGTAAAAAATTGTGAAGGCCTAAGTGGAGGTTTAGCAGTATTTTGGAAGAGATTGAGAGAGAGAGAGGTGCAATTTAAAGTGGTAGGTTTCAATTCGAGGTACCATATCAATATTGAAATCAAGGAGGCCGATGGCTTCGTGTCGCGGAGATCCTAGGTCTGATGGAAAGGAGAACACATGGAAGCTCATGAAAACATTGAAGCACCAAAATGACAAACCATGGTTATGTATAGGATATTTTAGTGAAATGTTATATGCTTGGGAGAAGGAAGGGGCGTGCCTAGACCGCAAAGTTGTATGGAGAAATTTAAGGAGACTTTGGAGGAGTGTGAGCTGGATGATTTGTGCTTTGTAGGTGATGCTTTTACTTGGAGGAATAACATCCATGATGCAAGTTCTTATATTACAGAGAGGTTGGACCGTGGTGTGGCTACACAAACATGGAGAGATCGATTCCCATCTTAAAAGGTCATTAATGGAGATCCAAAACACTCTGATAACTGCCTTGTGATCATGGAAATGCATGGGCTGCAGCGAGATATGAGAAGTCCAGCTCGATGCGCTATGCCAAAATTTGAGGATACTTTACCGTCAGCGGTACGTTATATAGCAGCCTAATCACCTGTGGATCCCCACGTTTGATCTTTCCGAGCTAGACGTGGCCTTCTCCGAAGAGGAGGTTTGGCAAGTGGTCAAATCCCCACCCTAACGGATTCACCAAGGTTTTATTCACCTCGTGTTGGGACATCATTAAAGGTGATGTATTTGAGGTCTTTTATGCTTTGTGGCATGGTGACCGCCGTAGTTTTCGAGTAACACATCATGTCCTCGTGACCCTTTTCCATAGAACGCCGAGGAGTTGGAGATCAAGGATTTCTGCCCGATTAGATTCATTCATAGCAAGCCTAAAATGGTGGACAACATGCTAGCTACGCGAGTGGCTCCTCTCATGACGAAGCTTGTGGGCAATCACCAGAGCGTCTTCATCCGGAGGGGTGGCCTAGAAGCTAGAAAACTCCAAGATCGATGTTGTCCTCCTCAAACTAGATATCACGAAGGCGTTCGACGGTGCATTGGGTTTCCTCCTCGAGGTCCTAGCCAAGCTCGGGTTTGGTGAGCGTTAGATCAACATAGTTTGCTCCCTCCTCTCCACCGCCACCACCAGGGTTTCGAGTAAATGGGGTGGCCGGGGGATTCATTTGGAATAGACGTGGACTGAGAAAGGGGACCCCCTCTCCCCGCTTCTCTTCGCAGTGATGATGGAGTGCTTCTACTACATGGTCATGCGAGCGACACAAGGGATGCGTCGTCTCTCCCGTGTGTGTCAGTCACTGAGAGGTCGTGGCCTAAACCTGGACGGTCGGACAGACCCTTCCAATCCACTCCCGTCGGGCAGTTCAGACGACGGTGCGTGCTTGCAAACGAACGTGCGAATCTATAACCGCAAGGCCACTCCCGCCCCTTCGTTCCCACTACGGTTCCCTCTATTTATCACCGGCTGCTCTAATCCACTCCCCTCGTTCGCTGCCTTCGAGTAGCATCCCACTCCGACCACCACCACCATGACGAAGAAGGACGCTCTTCTGATCATCGGCGTTGGCGACGAGGCGCTCCTGCCCGTGGAGGACATGGAGCACGTCCTGGACGACGTGCTCGCCACGCTGGAGCGGATCGAGGCGAAGCGCGGTCGGCTGCAGGGCGAGATCGCCGAGGTGTCCCGTTCCAGGCGCGCTCCTCGCGGCCGGAGGGCGGCGCCGGCGGCAGCGGCGGCGGAAGGAAATGCGCAGCCGATGGCACCGGCGCCTGCGGCATACACCCGGAAAGGGGCCGGCGCTGTGAAGAAGCGGCTGAGGGCCGCGGCCGGCAAGGCCAAGAAGGAGAAGGAGCGGCAGGAGGCGCTGTGGGGCGAGCTTCAGGAGGCGATCGCCGACGCCAAGCAGAGGGTCGCGCTGCCGCGAGCGGGCAACCGCCTAGCTTGAATGATCGTTGGCGTAACTTCAATCTTTCTCGCCCGCTCTGTGTTGCTTTTTCAATGAACGATCGGAGCGGGTGTCAAATTGTTAGTGTTATAACCGTTTGTACAAATTGTACGTACGTGATGTATAGACAAATGTCTAGTACTACATGTGGTGTTTGTCGCTGTGGATCGAATCACTACTAACAAGTACCGTTGTGTACATGGATTTATCCCAGACGGGAAAGAACATTCTGTGATCATGGTCAAATTATGTCATTTTGTGATTCGTTCTTGCGCGGATGTGTGCGTGTCGTCTCAATTAATGACTGCTGGAGTGCTGGTTGATCGGGCGCCAACATCCGTGCTACCACCAGGAGGATGATCCTTGCTTTTTGGCTTCGAACATAATGGCATCTGAAGATGAACTAGTACTGTTCATGCATACATTTCTTTTTTTTCAATTTCCGTTTTAGTATGTTCGGTTCATTGGTTTTAGTTTTAAAAAATTGATCCATGAATTAATAGATCAACGTTTTCCTAGTTCGTTTGTTTGATTTCCCGTCCCTTCGCATCCTTGTGCGTGTGGGGATGGGAGGGCCAGGGCTGTGGCGGAATCATGTTCCAGTTCTAAACTGGACAAGGGTGTTGCCGAAGTTGATGGAGAAGATAACGCTTACAGAGAAGGAGAAGATTACTTTGATCATGGATGATGAGGAAGAAAGGGAAATGGATCCGGTGTGGTCTTTTATCGCGACGGTTTTGTACGCATGTGACCACGATATCGGACGCTTTAAGTCCTTTGGGGTAACCCGATGGGATTATCTTTCATACATGTGGGAGATAATGTGTTTTTGGTAAATCCCTAGAGTGCCCTAGAGGTCAGGATCGCATCTTCGGTGGACACACTTGGATCGTTGGTAAACATGGTGTGGTGATCGATGGAGCACTTCAACATCACAACACGTGCATTAGAACTGAAGTATGGCTGACAATGTGATTAAGTTGAAAGCTCACGCGACAAAGCGATCTAGGTTTCACCGCCTCCCATCACCACCACCGTCGATTTGTCCCGCCTTTGTGGCCTTTGGGCCACGGAGACGCGGTGGATCTCGGTCCTCGCCGGCAGGAGGGCTTCGTTTCCTGGTATTATTGTCAAGGTTTGTTGGGGTGGCTCCTCGTTTAATAAAGTTTTCCCGGCTTCGGTCCTATCTCGGCAGCGATGTTGAGAAGCTTATGAGAGTGGTGTGTTTCTCGAGGATTTCTTCTGGTTATGGGAATCTACGGATTGTCAAGGAGCTTCATCGATGGTTATTCATTTTTCTTCGTCTCCGGGGCAGATGTGGCCTTCTGAACACTAGTGGAAAACGGGGCTATAGGCCCGGTCCATTTGGGCCTTTAGTCCCGGTTTTCAAACCGGGACCAATAAGGCGGGACTAAAGGGTCCCCCCTTTAGTCCCGGTTCAAAGTTGCACCGGGCTTAAAGGCTGCGCCACGTGGGCTGCTGGCGCGCGTCGAGGAAAAATACCCTTTAGTCCCGGTTTATAACACGAACCGGGACTAAAGGTTATTTCGTTATTTTTTTAATCTATTTGGTTATTTCCAATTATTTTCCGCTCCTCTTTTTTTTTTCTTTTTTTTCAGAATTTCTAGTATTTCAGTTATTTAACTAGTTTAGTTTCTAACTACACTTAATCTCTAACTACGCTTAATCAATAGTCAAATTACTTACCCGTGGTCCAACTTCCCGCTCGGTCACCCATCCTCCCACTACTCCAACACTGGCACGCTTAACTTTCAAGTTCCTTTCCTATCTCGCTTCCAATTATTTTCCGCTCCTCTTTTTTTTTCTATTTTTTCAGAATTTCTAGTATTTCAGTTATTTAACTAGTTTAGTTTCTAACTACACTTAATCTCTAACTACGCTTAATCAATAGTCAAATTACTTACCCGTGGTCCAACTTCCCGCTCGGTCACCCATCCTCCCACTACTCCAACACTCGGCACGCTTAACTTCCAAGTTCCTTTCCTATCTCGCTTCCAAGTGCTACGCGCGCATGTTGTGATACTAGTATCATATCAATCCTATTAACATGTTGATCGATGTCACACTTATTTATTATTCGAATTCCAAATAATTATTTTAATAAACAAAACTAATGACGTAATAACATATTGTGGTAATGGTATTACAATTTTAATGTTTTTAATTTGTATTATAATATTTTTTTAATTTAATATTTTTTAATATTTTTTTGCCAAACTTGAAAATTTGAAAATCTAAAAATTGGCTAACTTTATGGTTAAGTAATAGTAATCTTTATGCATGATGTAATTATTATTTTGAAAAAATTAAAAATATAAAATCTCGAATTTCTGGCAAAAACTAAAATCATCATGCTTTCATATTTCCATTTGGAATTTTGACAATATAAAAAATTAGCTAACCGGGTAAACCCGGGTGAATTCAAATGTAACTTTCTCCCATGATCATTTTGATATATTACACGTTTTTTTTTGACGTCGTATGCAAAAGTTAATACGGTTTTACCATTTTTCAAACCTTTTTTGCAAAAAAAATGAAAACTCAAATTTGTTAATTTTCCCTAATAGTAGGTTGCATAACATACAAGAATCTGAAAAGATTTTATTTTTTTGAATTTTCTATCATTTTCTTTTATATTTTACAGTGTTAAAAAAGGCGATCCACGGTGGGGGGGTGGAGGTGCATGGGGAGGCAAAAAACCATTTAGTCCCCCTTCGTATTACGAACCGGGACTAAAGGGTAGACCTTTAGTCCCGGTTGGTAATACGAACCGGGACTAAAGACTTTTGCCCCATAGACCACCCTTTAGTCCCGGATTGTATTACCAACCGGGACTAAAGGGTCCAAACGAACCGGGACTAAAGAGTTTTCATGATGAACCGGAACCAATACCCCCCATTGGTCCCGGTTTGGTTCAAAACGGGGACGTTTGCTTGGACGAAAGGCCTCTTTTCCACTAGTGGAACCTGTTCGGTGACTTCCCGTCTGCAACAAGCAACGTCAGGCCGGCTCAGGAGGGGCAACAGTGGCAGCGCACCATCGACTTGGTCTAGAGATTAAAGATGAACGGCATCTCAAGGATTTCATTGTATATTTTCCTTTTTTAGGTGCTTTGTACCGTTCGATGTTTCTTTTAATGCAAGGTTCTTTTCGCAAAAAAGGTTCTTTTCGCAAAAAAAAGTTGAAAGGTCACGCAAAAGGCTGTGCGTTTGGTGAATATTTGAGGTTGGGAGTTGGGGATATGGATCAGCGTGCGTATATGAACGAAGATGTGTTATCCCAGTGTCAGCAGGGAACAAAACCAAGGCGTTTTATTTTTTTACGGTAGGCTCAAGACGAGCCTAACTTTAACTTAATAAAGGCACACAACGGCAGAGAACCAAGGCGTTTTATGATATACAGCATGAGGATATGTATGGTCTACCATTGCTTCTCATGCATTTTATTAAGCATCTTTTCTGCCCTAGGGCGGAAGGCCGAGATGAGTTTCGGCGGCTTCCCTACGGCAAGAGAAGATGAGAAATGTGAAGAGAAATAAATTGAGTGTTGAGACATCTCTGAAGAAGAATGTCTATGGCAGAGTGAAGAGTGTGGCGTATCAGTTCAATGCCCACGCGGTATGAAGGGGCAAAAGAGAGGTATATTTAGGGGTCTCGTTCAGTCTAGCTGATCAAACCTAACGGCCCATCTCGGCTGCACAGTAAAATCTCATGGGCTGCTCGACAGTAAAATCCCTTGTCCACTAAGGCCCTCACAGCCCATCCGGTCCATCTTCCATTCCCACCCTTCTCTCTCGCCGTGAACCCCCACCAAGGATCCCACCACACCTCGCCGTCGGCGGCTCACCACTATAGCCCTCCCACTGCCAGCGCCACCCATGGCTCTGTCACGCCGCGCGCTCCACATATTAACGACTTCCCGGGG
>NC_061508.1:78159875-78203946 GCF_022539505.1 Lolium rigidum | reverse complement strand
AAAACTAAGCGAGGCAAATTCATCACCTTCCCGACCGGGTATAGGTCAGGTGGCACGCCCTTGCACCAGCATCGGACGTGCATGCCGAGTCTTTGCGGGCCGTCGCTCGAGGGACCAGGGCCAGCCGCAGTCCTGGGAGCCTCCCGGCTCTACTGTGTTGCCCGTCGCTGCTCGCCGGTGGGTTTCTGACCGCAACAGATATTCATCTCGTGAATGTGTGTGCTAACAAATCCTTAGGACAAGTATAGTTGATGCACATAGACTCTAGAACCTACCGGGTGTGGGTCACCACACGGAGCGAGGCTTATCACCAAGAGGCTTGGGCCGAAAGGAGTAGAGTTGAAGTTAGTCCATACATCGTGCCCTGCAGGGACACCTAGAGGGTGTGGGGTCGTTATATCCATCCATAAATACATCGTGTAAACCATCAGCTAGAACCGATTGCTCCTGATTGATAACGCGTGCCATTTGTAAACATTCCTTGCATATAGTAAAGTTTTGCTGGCTGGATTCTCTCTTTGTTAAAGAGGTTTTTGATGTTCAAAATGTTATGTCCCATGCTTGTGGTTTGTTTACTTGTTTGTCACGTTTATATAACATATTGTCATGTATAATAGTATAAGCATGTGAAAAATGGTATGGTATATGCACGTGAAGTTTTGTTGGCTGCCGTTAGTGGTTTTTTCCACTTTTGTTGAAGAGGTTTTTCACGTTAAAATTGTGTGCCCTTGTGTGTGGTTTATTTATTTGTTTATAACGTTCATATAACATATTCTCGTTTATAAGCATGTGAAAAAATGACATGGGTATTCGCAAAATTATGGATGTCAAAAGACACTGCTTTGTACTCGGTTCAAAGTGGGCAAAGACATACGGACTGCATTTTTCTCGTGCAAGTGGCTATATCGTATCATCTCAAAAAAAAAAGTGGCTATATCGTACAGTTGGAAGGTGGCAGAGGTGGTAAATGCACACGATTCATTTAACGCTCAGCAGCCAGCAGCTGGCTCGAGCATTACTGACAGACAAGCGAGCATGGCATCGTTCCTCCGGCAAGATCAGCCCGCAGCGCCGCCGGCATGGTTCGTCTCGCTGGCCGTCATCGGCGCCCTCTACGTCGCGCCATTTTTGTTCCGCCTCGTGGCGCACCTCTCCCTGTGCCTACGCCGGCCCAAGGACCTGCGCCGCCGGTACGGCGCGTGGGCCGTCGTCACCGGCCCGACCTCCGGCATCGGCCGGTCCTTCGCCCTGGAGCTCGCCAGCCAGGGCATGAACCTCGTCCTCGTCGACCTCAACGCCGCCAATCTCCGGGAAATCTCCGACACCATCAGATCTCGCCACGGAGTGCAGACCAAGACAGTGGTGTTCGACCTCTCCAGCGTCGCCACCCCTCAAGGTAACTAGCCAAGCATGGTATAGAAGCACGCAGAGCTTTCATTCACAAGTTGGACACTGTCATGGTCGCCAGGTGACAAGGCGATGGCGCGGCTGAAGGAGGCCATTGAGGGGCTGGAAGTTGGTGTGCTGGTGAACAACGCCGGCGTGGCGAAGCCGGGCGCGCGGTACCTGCACGAGGCGGATGCGGATGCGTGGGTGAGGATGGTCAAGGTGAACCTGTGGGCGGTGACGGAGGTGACCGCGGCGGTGCTGCCGGGGATGGTGGAGCGCGGCAGGGGCGCCGTGGTGAACATGGGGTCGGCGTCGTCGGAGGCCATCCCGTCGTTCCCCCTCTACACCATGTACGCCGCCACCAAACGGTATGTATTTCGCCGCCGCAAATTTGATTTCTTGGCTTGGAACGGGACTGTGGGTGTGACTGCACATACACATTTTTTTTCTTCAATTATAGGTACGTTGCTCAGTTCTCCAGGAGCCTTTACGTCGAGTACAGAAGCAAAGGGATCGACGTGCAATGCCAGGTAATTTATCAGTCTCACACTCTCGGCCACACTCTGCACACGGAGTAGATCGAAGCACTGACATGCATTCAAACTCGTGCAGGCCCCGTTCTTCGTGGCGACCGGCATGGTGTCGAGGCTGTCGGAGACCAGTCGCCTCTCCCTGCTCCTCGTCGCACCGACACCCGACGCCTACGCGCGCGGCGGTTCGCTGGATGGGGCACGGCCCGCCGCTCTGCGCGCCAAACCTCTGCCACCAGCTCCTGTGGTGCCTCGCCGCCGCCGTGCCGGACTCCGTCCACGACTGGCTCCGCCTGCGCGCCAACCTGCGCCACCGAGAGTTGTTCCATGGCGCGTCGACGGCACGTCGTGCGGGCGCGCCGACGATCAAGTGACTCCGTATGTAGTACTCCGTCTCGCTGGAGTAGAAATTAAGTGCAGTTTTTCCGCAAATTAACTCTTCCACAAAGGCTCACGTCTTACTCCCGGTGTTGGAAAAACTCGACATGAACTGAATCATGTTAAGCATGTTTCGCAGAGTGTGTACAACTGTTTGTCCATTCTACCGTATCTTTATTGTTCGTTTCTTCTTCCACCCTTGTTTACATTCTTGTATTTCTTCACTTGTTTAGTTTTCTAGGCGGATAATTGTAGATGCGTTCCTTGTTTGTTTGTGATTTTTTGCCACTCACTGTCTTATTTTACAAGTGCGTATGCGTAATTAAAGGCATTTTCTGACATCCCTGATAAGCTTCTATTGAGTTTAAGAAATTGGGCGAAATTACATATGAGAGACTTTGACCAAATTTCATTGAAACTTGAAGGCCGTCGGAGTTCACACGCCTATAGATGGTACTATATGGGTACCGCGAACGGGGTACATGTTATGACTCTACGAGTAAGAGCAAGCACAATAAAACCTAAGTTATAAGGATTTAAATAAATATTATGTTTGTGTTTAGTTGGATGAGAGCGAATGTAAGTGCACTCTCATTCAAGAGCCAACTCTATCACATGCTTTTAGGCAATTTGTGAGAGTGGGAATTGAACCATGTATTAATAAATTACTCCCTCTGTCTCGATGTATAGGTCTTGCACGTACATCTAAGTTGACAATGTGAGCAATATAATACAAGATGTACATTACAAAACATATATCATTAGAAAGTTTAGATGTTATATTTTTTAATGGTATAATTTTCATATTATACAATTTATATTTTATTTGTCAAATTGAAAACATAGATATGTGTGCGCTTTATACTCCGAGACAGAGGTAGTAGTGACGTGGGCATACCTTATCGGGTACCCATTGTTACAATACCTCAGTCCAACTAGAGGCCCATGAAGCCCAAGAAGCATTGGCAGCCGAATCCCAGGAGAGCCTCGCGTGCGACACAAGAACAAGCCCATACAAGGGAACCCTAAAATGTAACTGACTCTGAGTCCTGAGACATGGCCTCCTTTATAAGGGTCGGAAGGGATTGACTGGAGGGGAGGGGGTTACGCAATCTAGAGAACACCATATCCATCACGACAACATAGTAACCCAAATCGTCAGCAGTCACGTAGAGTTTTCCCTCCTGGGCCCTAAAGCTGGGTAAATCTTGTGCCATGTGTTGTTTCTACGCCGACGAAACCACCAGCGCGCCTTCTTTCATAAAACCCAAGTCCATAACCCATGGGCATTGCCACGGTACCCCCACGTCAGTTGGCGCCTTCCATGGAGACCTTATGCAGTGGAGTCATGGCTTCTGCGGCTACAACTTTCACGGCGCAGTCGCCGATCCAATGATCGGCCTTCAGCTCCTTCCACGAGGGAATCGATCTTGCACTCAGTAACATGCGGTTCCACATTAGCTCGGTGGGCACCCTTCGCCTCCCGGATCCGATCCATTCGGCTACGGCGGAATCGACGCCATCATCGGTCATCCCGGTGTCACATGTTCAATCTTCTACCGGCTCTTCCAGCGGGCCGTATGTACACCAAATTCGATCTACTGCGTTGGCGCCCACCACATCTCTGGTCCAAGCGACCTCGTATGGGACCATGACAATGATTGTTGAGCATGAAAGCCGCTACTGTGGCACACCTTCGCCACATTTTGTGGGTGCGGTCATTGAATCTTGTGCTAGAAGAGAGAACACATACGGAGAAGGCGACCGGATCTATCCTCAACATCTCTAAAGGTTGGGCTAAGGAAAATAAAGTCGTAGACGAGTCAGTCACTATGCCACTGGGCTCAACACAGAAAGAATTGTCGGCATACCACAAACTCCTTTACCGGAAGCATGAAGCCTTTCTCAAGATACAAGAAGACCTTGCTGAGTGCAAGCGACGTGATGATGCATCGAGTGCGCAACATGCGAAGTTATCTTCTCTTCGCTCTTCTAAATCGAGGCACGATACCATCACTGGCGGGGCTGGTGCGCACAAGTGGGGTTCGCGACTTCCTCATGTGCATGAGAGAGATAGCACAAGATGTATAGAAGCCTCGAGTCAGCCTTTATGGAGGACACGTTGGGCAACTTGGTGGCCAAGACACCGCAATGTGCCATCTTCGCAGCCACAACGTACCTGCTATTGAACCAGACCCCGGAAAACAATCCTCGAGACGTGGTTCACTGAGACACTATCGCGGGCCTACTCTTGGTAGGAGCGGAGCTCAACACGGATGCTACTCGAAGAGCTAAAAAGGCAGTGGAACCACGACGACATGACCGCTCACCTCGACGAGGCAATGATTTGACACATCACCGCAGATCGCGGCGAGAACCGCAAGAACGAAGATCACATGGCCACGACGCTCGTGATGAAATCACCTAGAGCAAGGTCGGCGACGATCGTGCGAGGCGTGCCAATCTCGAATTATCATGCTCCTACGAAGAAGAGGAGATGTGCGGGGCGAGCTGTTTTAGCCGCCGTGTGCGCCGAACCAGAAAGCCGAAGGGATTCAAGATGCCCTCCGACACCCGCAAGTATGCAAACTTCAAGAGCCAAAGACGTGGCTGGACAACTACCTGACGGTGGTATTAGCTTTCCACTGTCAAATATACCAATCCTTAGACCATGAGATTATGTTATTCCCTAGTACCGGAAGAATGCTTTCAGTGCATGCATCAAACGTCACTTTGAAATTGGGTGATCATAAAGGTTTCTTTGGGTATCTCAGAAAGTACTTTTTGAATGGTATGTATAAAGAGTGGGATTTCTACATCTGTGTAATGGATAGATATACTCAGGGTCCGCACACATTCTATATCGCTTGCAAGCACGTGACTAAGGAGTTAGCCATAAGTGAATGATGTGGTACGATACGAGTAAAGAGTACTTGCTAGGAATGAGATTGAACTAGGTATGATGATACCGATGATGAATCTAGGAAAAATAAAATATCACGAGATAAAGGGACTAGAATATGGATTATCTGAATCCTCGACATCGTGGTTCAATCGATAAAGATCTTCCTTTAATGTGTGGGAATCATTATGTATGTCCAGGTCCCGCTATTGAATATTGATCGGAAAGGTGTCTCGATCATGCCCACAGATTCTCGAACCCGTCGGGTCAACATCGCTAGGATAGAGAGGGGATATTCATGACGGCGATGCCAAAGGTTTTTTCGGAGTCTCGGATGGGATCCTGGACATCACGAGGAGTTTCAGAATTATCCGGAGAATAAGATTCATATATGGAAAAGCATTTTTGGGTTTCAAAGAAGTTCAGGATTTTTCCGGTATCGTATCAAAGAAGTTCTAAAAGTTTCTAGAGGGGCCACTAGTGGGGCCCACACCTCCTTAGGGATCAACATGAACCAAGTGGTGGTGCCCAGGTCTACATGGGCCTGGGGCACCAGCCGCACATGGCCCATGCGACTGGACCAAGAGGAAACCCTAAAAAGGGGGGATCAACTGGGGGCATGTTTTCTCCCTCCCCCTTTAGTGGCCGACCCTGGGGCTTGGAGGAGGGGCCAAGGCGCCCCCTATCCCTATATAAGTGGAGACAGGAAGAGGGCAGGGACACTTCAACCCTAGCCGGCCTTACCCCCTTCCGCCTCTCTCTCTTCCTCCTCCTAACATGCGCGTAGGCGAAGCCCTGCCCGCGGAGCTCTCCACCATAGACACCACTGCCGTCGCCGCTGGTTGTAGATCTTATCTACCTCTCCATCGTACTTTCTGGATCAAGAAGGAGGAGACGGTGCTTTCTTTGTTGATCGGATTGGATCGCGAGGAATACGCCCATTTTCGGGCGAAAATTTCAAACAAAATTTGAATTTGAATTAATTTTCCCAAGAAATAAAGCTAAGAGCCAACTTTTTTTTTGACAATCAATACCACATATATTCATAGCAACAAATAGTACATGGTAGAGATACATAAACTGACTCCAACGATTACAAAATAAAGTCTAAAAGATAGTAACAAATCTTCGAGGTCTTCAATTTCTTTCTTCTTCCAGAACACAATCTTGTACTCTTCTGAAGGCAAGCTAAGAGCCAATTATTTGCACTTGCACGTTGCTTTTTTTTTTTTTTTTTTTTTTTGGTTTGGTGGTCGAACCTGCCGGTCGTGCGCTCGTGGCCCAAACTGGGGAACGGGCGAATGGATATGAACCGCGAGCACGAACGTACGAGCGCCTCTTCGCCTCAACCGGCCCTTCCGTTCCATCCTCAACGTGCGTGACGGCGAATGGACGTGTAACCGCTAATCGTCATGCCACTCCCGCCCCTTCACGCTCTGCGAGTATATACCAGTGGCCTCTCCGCTGCCCGTGTTTGATCGATCGCCATTGTTCGCCTGGAGGAGCGTACGACGTCCCATCACAACGACGGTTCCGTGCGCGCGCGACTAAGCAGACGAGCAGCAATGGCGGCGGCCCCGCGCGGCGGCGTGGCGAAGGAGGAGGCTCCTGGTGCCGCCGTCGCCCTGGAGGACGTCGAGTACATCCTCGACGACGTGCTCGGGACGCTGGCGATCCTCGAGCGCAAGCGCGCCGCGCTGCAGGACCAGATCGCCGCCGCATCCCGCGGGCGGCGCACGAACCTCCGGCGAGCAAAGGCGGAAGGCGACGCGGCGGTTGCTGCATACACGAGGAAGGGCGCAGGCGCGGTCCGGAAGCGCCTGAGGGCGGCGGCCGGCGACCTGAAGAAGGAGCGGGAGCGCCTCGAGACCGTGTCGGGGCGGCTGCAGGAGGCGGTCGTCGACGCGAAGGAGAGGCTCGCGCTGCGGCCGGCGGCCTAGATCGGTCGGCGGATCAAGGATGATCGCGCCAAGCAGCAACTCAGATTGTGATATAGTACTGTAAGGGTTTCTGCGTGCGTGCATGCATCCGGTGATCACTTCGTACCTTCTTCCTCCGCTAGCTATATTGTCGTCTCCGATTCGTTGCTCCGTCGAGTGAACGAAGTATATGACTCGTCGTCTCTTCGCTGTATATGTTGATGTATCAACGCCCAGTCGACTTATGTTGTCACTCAGATGTGGAATGAACTGGTAATTATCAGTGCTTGATTATGCATGCATGTTCGGATGAATCCAAGAGAGAACACGATGTGATCAACTGGTTTCTGTATTGCACTGCCGGCGGCGTTCCACGACCGGCGTTTCTTCCTCCACGGTGTGTACGAGGATGTCTCCAGCGGCCCGCGTGACCCAAAGTGCCGATTCAATCGGTTCGTTTTGGTCCGTTTAGGTCACGCTGGACATGATTTAGATCGTGGTCCAGTCTGGCGAGGCAATGCTCTAGCGGTGCAATCCATTTGGCCGTGCTGACCATTTTGGCCAATACCGGCCAGTTGGCCTTTGGCATTCAAATTTAACCACCATATTTACAACAAAAAAAGACTAATAAATAAAATCAATGTTGTTCACGAATATAAATAGTTCACAACCACACAACTTCGTTGTTTGACAAACAAGAGAAATCAAATCAAATGACACGGTCATGTTGGTTTCCCACATGAACCCACAGATGCTCAATCAAATCGACTTGAAGGTGGTCATGAGTGGATCGATCACACAGCGTATGATACACATGCAAGAACTGTTTTGAAGACGTTGCGCTCAACCATCTCACTCTGAAATTCCCAACCTTAGTCATAGATGTTGTTATCATGCTCTTCCTAAACGATCATGTTGTGCATGTTGACACATGTTGTTATCACCTCCAACATCCTCTTCGTTCTCCAGGTTCTACCAGGGTGTTGAACAATAGCCCACCGTGATTGAAGCAAACCAAACGCCTGTTGTACATCCTTCCGAGCAGCCTCTTGCTCTTTCGCGAAGCTCTTACATTTCTCATCTTCAGGATTGCAGCATGTCTTCACAAAGGAGGATCAAGAATGATAGATGCTATCAACTAGATTATAACCCTTGTCATCAGGATTACCATTGATCTCATAGGAAACCTGAGGAGCATAGCCTTCTGTAAGCCTATCAAATATCGGGTGATTGTTGGAGCACATTGATATCATTGTTAGATCCTGCCATCTCGAAGGAGTGCGAAATCCATAGATCATGTGATGCAACTGTCTCCGATGATTAGATGACATTTTTGTAAAAAAAACTCGATTGACTTACTACCAATCTGCATAAGCATATGCAGTTACTTAGGTCATTAAATGCATCGTCAATGTCCATGACTACACCCGTGCAATGCAAGAGAAAGATATCTGGATGGCAAACATACCTCAAATGTGGTCATGCGAATAGACGAGCAGGTTATGGGCCCACGGGCTAGCGACGCACCCGAGTGTATGGCCAGAGAAGAGTAGGGTTGGTGGCAGGATGGATCCAAGTAGGTAGACAACTCCGGCAACGGTCTACGTGGTTGCTGGAAATGGGGGAAACTCGCAAACACGGCCGGGGATGGCAACAACCGACAAGATCTTGTGGCAATGGTCCAAAAACTCCATAAAATAATGTGGTTCCTGGGCAGCAGGATCCGGTGGGAACTGGCGATGGTAATGGTGGCCCCAGAGCGCAGACAGCGGCGCTGACTGGGGTGACGGTGGAGATAGCGAGCGAAGGTTTGGGGCAAGTAGTTGCTTGTGTGTGTGTGCCTTCTGCACCATTGGTGGGAGGGCCCGGGGTGGACAAGGGGAGGACACGAGAGTGCGTGTTGTTCGGCCCGACGCATTCGCGGCACAAATTTGGTGACGGATAGGTCGGTCTAGGCGAGTCGGTCCGTTTGGATCGCCCTGCTGGAACATGCGCGGCTTGTCCGCCATTCCGCATGGACATTTTCGAATAGGCCAGACCCGAATAGGAGGCGCCGCTAGAGATGCCCTAATCCCATGCTACATTGCGGCGGTTGATCGGTCGCCTGCCTTTCGAAGCACCCCGACCATGGCCATGTGTTGCTGCTAGAGTCCATCAAGATATATACATGCCATTTCTTACCGTTTATTTTTAAAATATTTATGATTTATCCTTAGTTTACAAAAGAAATACAACAATTACCTAAAATGGAAGCACACAAATTACATAATTTTTTTGTGGAGAGTATAACTTATTTAATATGGAAATTTGTTTTCAGATTTTTTGGGACTTAAGAATTTTCAGAAAAGGGCTTCCTGAAGCCGGATTCATATTAGTTTATTCTATAAAGCAAGAGATCATTTCTTACATAGTATTTCTATGAGGCAAAAAAAATACCAAACAAAACATATTATGTGTAGCACATGATAAAATATTAGGGGAAATCATAAAAAGTAGCAATGTTCAAGAAAGAAATCGTTAACTGTTAACTTATCGGTCGGCCTTAAAATGAAGATTAACCGCTTATCGGCCGATTAATGGATTTATCGGTTGGCCATTTATCGGCTTATTCTTTTGTAAATCCTAATTTTTTGCACTAAATTTTCTATAGTATGCTATGTGAAAATAATATTGGAGCATTGAATAGAAGTATTACCTTAATTCCTTGCATTTGAAACAATAAAAATAAAAAATTGAGCTAATGCAAAGTTTTACAAGATTATAGAACAAAAATATTGATTGTGAGACCCAATTTCAGCAAAATTTCACTGAAAGTCTGCCGAAATATCGTCTGTCAAATCAATTGAATATGGGTGCCGGCGATAAATCAGCCGTTATGCCGAAATCTTATCGGGTACCACCCGATTCGTGATAAATCGGGCGAAAAACCGGTATCTCGGCCGATTGTTTGAACAGTGAAAAATAGGAAACAAAAAACATACATATATAATACTCCAAAATACTAATAAACCTAGATTTAAATATTCTGTTATTTTTGGATAAATAATTAAAGCCCATTCTAGTACTACGAAAGGTGATATGGGCTTTCGTATGAAGTCCACGGGCCCTTCTCGCACATCGTCCATTCCCACCCTCCTCGGTTGCTCGCCGGCGTCGCCGCCGTAACCCTCGCCAAGAGACCCACCTCACTCACTCACCCCGCCGCCGGCCACCGCCTCCCATGGCGTTTTCCCGGCGCGCGCTCAATCTCCTGACGCCTGCCCGAGGCATCTCCTCGACCCCGCATCTCGCCTCCCTCGGCTGGTTCGACAAGATCAAGACCACCTTCACCGGCAAGAAGGAAGACGACATGCCCTTCCCGCCCTCCGACTCCTTCACGCTCCTCAGTAAGCATCCTGGTTCCATTCTCTCCGTATGGTCTGTGGTCTCACTCGGGGCCTCGGGGATTTGCAGAGTTCGCAGATTCCATGGACATGGCGAGGAAGGTGGGCACCTTCAAGAACTTCGTGTCCGGGCGGAGCGGCGAGGCCACGGTCGCGGCCGCCTTCGAGCAACACTCCGCCGTGCTCCGCTACCTCGCAACCATCGACCCCTCCGGCGAGGTACGCCATGATCGGTTGATCCTAGACCAGATAGATGTGCCTTTCTTGGTTTGGTGGTGCTGGTTGACCCATCGTGTCTGCTGCTCTTTGTCTCGCAGAAACTGAAAAACAGCGACAAGATCAACGCCACCAAGCACTGCAACTGCACCATCGCGGATGTGGAGCACATACTGGCCAAGTACACGTGGGCGAAAGACGCACAGAAGAAGATTGAGAAGCTCAAGGATGAAGGGAAGCCAATACCAAAGTCATTTAGTGAGGTAATTCTTTTTTTCACCTATCACTGGAGAGGTGAAGAATGTTCATAAATAAGGTATGCAAGAACGAAACAGGGGAGAAAGTATTAGGGGCCAAAAATATTTATGTAGAGGACATTGGCTCAAGATAAAAGAGAAGTTCTAGCCTAGTTCTGCCATCTAAATGTTAAATGATTAATTTCTGAACATCTTGGTATCTGAATACGTCAAAATAATGAACTTATCAATGCAGGATATTGTTTGGGTTTCCTTTGCTCATTTTTGTGGAAACAGTAGATAAACGTCATATTGTTCTCCATATCATGCTATTAGGATGTTTGCTTCTTCTATGAATGCTGGACTTGTGCTTCTCAAAAAAGTCAAAAGTATTGTCATTTTCTTGCATGAGATAATCAGAGAAAATTAATGTCTGGAGATTCTTGTGGTCATGCTGAATTGTATTGTCTTTGTAGGTACAAAATTTAATGGGTAATACACCATTGGACATTGGAAGATCTAATCTGGCAAAAAGTGGTCAAATAAGTAGGAACGCTCTCTGCCCATGCGGTTCTAAGAAACGATATAAAAGGTTTGATTCTTCCACACCTGATGTATTTTAATCTTTATTGGTCTTTATCTTTCCATCGAAAATCAGATTGTTGCAAACTACATTTGCAGTAACATATTTTATACTGACAACCTACAGAGTATATAGTTGTAGAAAGTCAGTGAGCGCACAGTTGCTACTATCTTAGCAAAAGGTGGGAAAAAATCCAATATGTATGAATTTGACCAATTACATAGTTCTTGTTTGCGCTAATGTGTGTTGATTACTGTAATGCGGAGTGAGTATTTTTGGCCATTTGGCAAATATTTAGTTTGTTTCTATCACTAGTAAAAATCAAGATGCTATGCAGCTCATATAGCATGGTAATACATGGAAACTTACCATGTATGATATGCTAGTTCTTCATTCTTATGCATCTTGCATTAAATGGTGTCCCTCTTACTCAAACTTATAAATGCAACTCAAAATCATGCTTTCTTCACTGTCACACATTGACATAGTCCACTTAGCCTAACTTAACCTCTTTGTGCTAGAGTTTGGTTCCTTCCATAATCCACAGGGCACACTTATGCCTTTACAAAAACTTGCCTAATTCGTGATGACTGATTTACTCGCCACAACTATGTGTGGCCAGTAGCCAACTGAAGCTGATCATATTTTTGTTTGTAGATCCAGCTTTCCTATATGGTTTTCAGATTCATATTCTTGTTGCAATATGGCCATTGTGTTTCTTATGTTGTGTTGCCTCATCGTTTTGCTGCCTGAAATCTGCAGGTGCTGTGGAGCTTCTTGAGATGAAATCCAGCGCTTTCTTTTGCCTGATTGCGCTGACTGGAGTATGTATTTTGCCCTGTGTGAACAAGAAGCATGTTGCAATTCTTAACCTAGACAGAAACCTTCCCCAGTGACACTTATCATCCTGGCTGTGAAGCTGTTAAAGCATCGTTGGCTTCAGTTAATTTGATTTGTTTATCGAGACTGTTGGAAGCATCTGCTATATGGAATCCTGATGTTTCAACCTTTCCATCGGCCACCTTTTGAAGTTACATGTACATTGAGATTTGATTTGTTTATTGAGACTGTTGGAAGCATCTGCTATATGGAATCCTGATGTTTCAACCTTTCCATCGGCCACCTTTTGAAGTTACATGTACATTGAGAAGTATGTGAATAAAATTTCAAGGAGCTTTTTTCGCACTACCATCTGTTGTGGTTTTCTTTTCAGATAAAATTTCCAGGATTTTTTCACGCTACCTTAATTGGACTTGTCAGTAAATCATTTCAAAACTCAGTAACTGCAGATTTTAGTTCAATAATTTATTGTTTGTAGTCCCCACTCTTAGAATGTATTTTTTATCGAGATTTTTCAGTAGCAAAAATAACACATCAAAACACAATTTCTACGATCTCCGATGAAAAAATAAAAGCCACACATTCTCAACTATGATAGCACAGAAATTTCTTCGTAGAACATGACAGGCACTTCCATGCAGTTGTAATATCTGATATGTACTGTATCAAGTTACGTAATTAGGTAAGGGGATATCTACAAAACAAAACTTGGCCGTCTTCAAGCGATCCAATCACTTGCCAGGCCGATCCCAACTTGTCTCAGAAGTGAGGCTGTTTCCATAGTACACTTGCTTCGTGGACTCGTCTATGTATGCCTGCGATGGAAGGAAAAGGTTAATACAACACTGAGCAAACAATGGCGTGACAAAAATTATCTTAATTATACTTGGTATTGGATTGTCAGCAAGAAAATTGTATTTACTAGAAGCTCAGAAGCAGCACTCATTGTGGATGTATCAGCTAATATGGACAAAAATATATATTGCATTGCATATGTAACGAGGTAAAATACTAACCTGCCACCCAGAAGGAAGACCCTTGGAAAGCTCTGTGAGATCAGGCTGCCCTTTGTGCTGTTCAGCAGCCGCAACAGATTCAGCCTTTGATTCCTTCTTTGCTTCTTTCCTTTTGCGTTTCACACGGTCACGCCTACAAAGTAATGAAGTTGAGCACTTGTGCTACGGTAAAACGAACAAGAACTACCACCAGTAAATCTAATGAAAGGGATAATGCATATATATGCTTTTCTTTAATCTTGCAATGCCATTGCCTGAAACCCTAGGAAAGAAAAACACCATAGCAACAAGAGTTCATCTCTATAAACAAGTTAATCAAACCATGCTCCAAAAAGGATTTTACTGAGAAGAATCAAGGACGTTAGAAAGCGTAAAGTTGAGAAAGAGGAAAAGATGTCATAGGCTAGTAGTTCTTTATGCCATGGTGAAACAGAAGTATCAAGTTATACAAGTTAAGCATCATATGGTGAAGGAACAATACCAGTCACCACCAAGGGGAACAAAGTTTGCATTTTCCTTAGCTTCTCCACTGGCTATTTGTTGCTTACGCCACCCCTGGAATGAATGAAGTGTGATTAATTCAGAGATTTCAGAAGCATCTGTCAGTGTGTGTTCTTGAGAGGGACAAAGTAAAAATATTTACATCTATTTCCTTCCGGCGTTTCCTTTCGAAGGCCTCCAAAGCATCTTCAGGTTCATCTTCCTCTTCGTCACGAAGCTCCTCTTTTGCAGCTTTCCACTGAAATTGAAGAAAAAAAGGTTGCTTCAGCAAAGGTAGATCGACAAGGAAACAATTATTATGCATCAACACTCACCTTGTTTTAACCGTTACCAATTACCATGTAAACAGATTTCTCTGCCTTTACAATAAGAAATGATAAACATGAGACAAAATAGTCAGGAAACACTATTACAGTCCCATAATAGTGAATTTTGTTTTTCTGCATGACCTATATTTTGCGCAATGAAATAAACTGGTCAAGCAGTGTGGTTTCCTGTTAACAGAGTAACCCAGATTCTGTCTCCATTGACTAAATATACACAATCAGAAAATATGCATATCATGCCCATAAATGACAACATGCTAAATTTTGCTAGTAGATGTCAAGCATTGCATTTGGGGGCAGTCCGGAAGGTTCACTATTTTGACAGCAGTCTTGGAGGCTAGTGCAAGAGATATACCTTATCCACCAGACTCGAGACCTTCTTGTTAGACCTTAGTGATGATGCAACAGCCACAGGTCGCTTCTTAGTACGAGGAACTGCAGAACAGCTCAAAACAGGTCAAAACTGTGCAAAACAACTAAGATGAAGTGTCCTTGCAAAGCATAATAGATTTACCTTTAGTCTGATTAGTGGTACTAGCAGAAGCTTGAGTAGAACCTCCATGCACTGTAGTTCCTGAAGCTGATGCTGCGCCTACTGATTGGCCGAAAGGGGCGATTGTGGGCTCCTTCGATATTACTTTATCAGATTCCATGGGATTCACATTACTATTTGTATCAACAACGGAGGCTGAGGTTGTTATGCCATCTAATGCACCACTAGAAATGGCAGAGGTTGACGAAGCATAGTATCCAGATGATTCAGCTGCTACCTCAGTGGCAGCCATAGTGACTGAAGGATAGCCATAGTAAGAACCTGGTACCGGGGGAACAGATGTTGCATCAACAGGAATAGGTATGCTACTTGTAGACACTGGTGCATAGTAAGAATGCTGTTGCGATTGAAGAATATGAGACTCGCTCACTTGCATATAGTAATTGGCATTTGTGCCATCTGAACCTACAGCAGGATAGTACGCCACTCCTGGAAGCATATAACCCAAGTTTGCTTGGTCTACGTATGGCTGAGGGAGTGTATCAGCCTGAGCATATGACACAACAGGCTCTTCAGGCTCAGGAGGAGGTGGAGGAGCTTGTTCATTCTCAGGTGGTGGAGGTGGAATCCATTCCTCTTCTGGTGGTGGTGGTGGAGGAGTAATGCCATCATCCTGTGGGGGAGGAGCAGAATCATCCAACGATGGCAAAGTAGGTGATCGCACTTGCTCTGATGAAGGATGTTCCTCATTCGGCACTGAAGCAGGACCGCCCTGCTCTTCAACACTTTCTTCATCAACCTCCATTTCCACATCCATATCTTCATCACTCTCTGACTCAACTTTTGAAACAACTGCTGCAGCACCTTCTTGTGGGTTCTGAACCAATGATGTTGAACATGGCTCCTCAACCTTGACATTTTCATCTGCCATAACTTCAGCTTCATTTGGTGCTTTGTATTCTGCATCCGCTGTCTCCAGATATCCAGGTTTGGTAGTGTAGCTAGCTTCAAACATGGAAACTGATAGCTCTAGATGCTTAAGATGCACCTCAGCATGCAACCACAACGGAAGCAAAGAAGAACCATACGAGGAGAGCGCATTGCAGTCTGATATTCGCATTTCGATTTCTCTTTTTATCAATTCAATACTGTCAATGGCAACATGTGGCCTATATAGTAGTGCTAACAAGTTAGTTACACAGTTCTAGGTAGAGTAATGGTTGAAAAGAGAGTAAAGATATTAGAAAAGGGTAATACAAACAACAGGCACCTTTCCAGCAGCTTCAGTCGTTGCAGTAGATCCTCACCAAATTTTGCAAGCTGCAATGGATCAATGTTCACCGACTCATGACCAGCAACAGCTCCAGTATAAGCATAAGCACTGTGAGTAAGCTCCCCACTTCCACATACCATTCCCATAGAAGAATAAGTTGCTGTGCCATTTCCAACAGACACATCATTTGGATATGCTTCGCCATTGCTATGGGGAAGAACGTGCGCATGAGCTTCTACAGAGTACTCCATATGAGTAGGCACAGATGCAGAAGCGACTCCATCAGTGGATACCCCCGAAGCTAATGCATTAGGGATTTCCCAAGATGTTTCTCCAGTAATTGTGTTCCAGTAGTAATACTGATTACTCTGTTCATGCATTATTGCCTTCCAATTCCCACCAATGTCACCAACAATTTGCATGCCAGATGAATCTGGGATAGCTTCCGTTGCTGTCACACACTCATTTTCTGGAGTTGGCTCAGGGACAACAGTTATTTCCTGAGGAACATTTTCTGTGAAAATCTTGACATCATCAGCCTGAGATACCTCTTGCTGAACACCAATGGAAGCAGGCAGTTCAATATCTGCAGTGCCTTTATCACCACTTGCATCCTGATCCTGAATAACCTAAAACAAGCAAACAAATTTCATCGTAAGAACTGAGCTCAAACTTTTTAATCTTAACAATCTTCTCCGTAAGAAAAGATATATTAACTGAGAATCCAAAAAGAGAAGAGCAGATCATCATATGGGTGCTTAATAGTTAATACTTGTGATCTAATGATTATAGATCAAGCAGTAATTGAAGGTTCAGCTAATAATCGTGAATAACCTGAAACAAGCAAACAAATTTCATCGTAAGAACAACTGAGCTCAAACTTTTAACTGTTTAAAATAGCCGGCTACAGGATATAGCCGCGGATTTCCAAAAAGCTATAGCCCGGCTATAGCCGGCTATTTAAGGATTTTCACACCTTTAGCGGGCTAATGCAGTTAGCCGCACCATGCGGAAAGGCTATAGCGGGTATAGCCCGGCTATAGCCGCTATTTTAAACTATGCTTTTAAGTCTTAACAATCTTCTCCGTAAGATAAGATATATTAACTGAGAAACCAACAAGAGAACAGCAGATCATCATATGGGTGCTTAATACTTGTGATCTAATGATTATAGATCAAGCAGTAATTGGAGGTTCAGCTAATAACACACTGGCTTAAGCTTAATTAGGGCTTGCAGTACAGGAATCTTCAAATTATACTATAAGCACCACTAGGTTCGACCTGCTTGGTCTAGCCCAAGCTGTATGAAGCCCAGAAGACAAGGCTAAAGAATAAAGTACAAGAGAGAAAAAAAGAGCAATTCCTTCAATCACCTTAGTAATTGCATCTGTTGGACTCCCCTTGGCTTCCCCGATGGGTTGATCCACTGCTCCCTCTTCCTCTTCATCATCACTATATTGCCCAAGCAATGCTAGAGGATTTTCCTTCTTATCTGAAAAAACAAATTCATCATCAAAAATGCGAAAGCTTGTAAAACAAGTTTTGTAAGTTCATTAAAACTATTTAGCATGCACTATAACAGCCCAACCAGAATAAAAACCAGGTTAGGAGCTACAATATAAAGAAAGAGACATACGAACCGAGGAGGCAACAATCACATCCTGAAATCCCCACGCTTAGATGCTGCCAAAAGAGAAATTACCGGTAGGAAAACAGCCAGTTTTGACAGTGGCAGCCTGATGTGAAGAGTTTACTCAATGTTCCTTGCAGGCCTACATGTGCTTCCATACCAGATATGTGGAGCATATACACGCTTGAACAAAAGTTCCAAATTTCCATCAAATTAACGTTCCATAGGCATGCCTTCTTTTACATATCCCTTGGGAAGAAATTGATTGAACCAACCTGAGGAAGATGGTGAAGTGGGAACACCAGTTTGCAGCTCACGGTTTTCCCCTCCTACTCCCTGTTTCACGGATGCCTCGCCTGCAAGTTAAAAGTATCAGCAGTCAGCATATGCTCGGTAGTGATACTTGTAGAATCATATGCTATAACGGTATTTTTTAGTGCATTGTAATCCATAGATATTGATGACGGTCTATCGGGTATTTGGAAGCAACCACGTTTTTGCCCTACTACGATCAGATGTCGCTAGTCACACTCTAGGCACTTATATCTCTACAGTTACTAGGAGTGATTTCCGGACCATCCTTGCTCGATTCATTCTAAATTTTCTAACAAAACTGGGATATGGGATCAGTTCACCTAAATGATTCAGTTGGGGGCAATATAGAGCAATTTCACAAAGCATCAGATGTATCCACGCCCAAACCAATGGTTTGTGCCGGATTCGGGCAGCCAAACAAGCCCTAACCGTGCAACTACACATTCGGAGTGTTCAAAGGTCAAACCAAACGAGCTCCGTCTACAGCCTACTTAGGTCGCGAGCTACATAATCAACGCCGGTAACTAGCAAACAATGTCACGTGCCCCGTAAATCGCTATCAAGCACAGATTCACATAGGAAACCCGAAGGCAGGGCAGGAACGGAAGCTCACCGGGGGGAGGATCGAGGAAGAGATCGAGCTTGACCCTGCGGCCCGAGGACGCCTTGGCCGCCAGGCGACGCTCCTTCCGCTTTCCCATCTCTCAACGCCGCTGCGCCGATCTGAGGCGGGCGCGCGCGCCGGGGATGAAGGTTTTTTGGGTTCGCCCTAGGGTTAGGGTTTGGAGGATTACGAGGAACGGCGGTGGGCGACTCGGTGGTGGAGCTGTCTGCGTTCGCGGCACGTGCTCGCGTCGCGCTTCGCAGGCCCGGATAGAATAATACGCTGTTATTCTTATAAGCCCATATCTACCGGCCCATATGAAAATGGCCCGTTCGTTTCTACAGAAATAGAGGCCTCCTTTAGCGAAAGTACAAAAATTAGAATCTAACAACATTCAGTATAGGAGGGCAACTGAAAACAAAAAATAGTTGGTGATAAAGTATTATGAATTCCTCGGAAATCTGATCAATGTATTTTCTCTATCTTCGGAGCATATAGTTGACGATTGTGCACAGGCATCCATGGTATCCTGAACACGTTCACGAACAAAAAGCCAGACCATCCTCTGCTTATATTTCTTCCAAAACAGATTGATGGTTATATGCTTACCCAACTGAATTGCCTCTAGGTATCTGCATTTTCATCGCATCGGTAGCTTGCCAATATTCGTTGTGGATATCATCAAATGTACAAATCTCTGGTTGTGATGAATGGAAATTATTGATGCTAATTATGCTTCTTTGTATCTGATTTGTTGATGCTAAATCGTTGTATGTGCCTGATTGTCCGGTTATGTGGTTTAGCCATATGGGATGATGTAGAACATGATCCCCTTTCTCCAAAAAAAAAAAAAAATAGGCAGTAGCTTATGACATCATAGAGGAAGCACTAACCAGTAGCAACGCCATGGGATCGTCACAATTTGGAGATTTTTATCGTCTCGACCCGACAGCAGCAAGGCTCGAACCTGTTGATCTAATGTGCATGCGGTCTACGGATGTGCCTCCCAGGCGTAGTTCAGCAGGGCCCAGCGTTGTCGTCACCTGCAGCAACGGCTGAAACGGCACCATGGTGGTTTGTTTGGAGAAGCACCTACTTCCGATGAACCACGGTGTCAGCGTTGTCCAGTTCGGGAGATGTTGCGCATGGGCCCGCGGGCTCTTCTGCAACCTCTAGTGATGTCTTCTAAGCGGTGGTGTGAAGTCCAGGCAAGGAAATGTTGGTCGTCACATCTGACCGAAATATCACTCCCTAGGGTAATTTCCCTATTATAGTTATATCCTCACAAGAATCAATGCGGTCAGCGTGTTGGGTGAAGCGCACAACCATACTTCATAATTACAGAAATAAGTACGTGTCGGGGGATGGACCCCGGTTAGCCAAGACTATGGCAAATAAGCCATAATATGGTAGTTGTAAACTGGATTAAAGGTTGATCTGGATTTGTAGCAGCGCCACCGGCCGCTTGCAGCAACACCGCCGCACCATGGTAGAAAAGCGATGAACCTTGGCAGCAGCAACGATGTGGCTTTGTAGCAAGTCCGGCGACCGCTGGGAGCGATGCCGCCAGGACATTGTAGCATCACGACCAACTCCATGTAGCAAGTCCGGCCGCCCTTTGTAGCAGCGCTGCCGCCCAATTGTAGCAACCACGTCTGCCACTAGCAACAACCCCCGGCCGTCGCTGGGAGCAAACCCGGGCACCGCTTGCAGGTCGCAGCGACATTCACCCCTTGCAGCGCACCGCCCACATGTTCATCAGATTCCATGGCAGCGATGGCGTCCACGAGCTTTACGCGGGGGGGGGGGGGTAGTGAGCAAGGGTCGGAGCACCACCTCGTAGGCTGTGGAAGACCATGGTGGAGCGCGGAGCGAGCTTCGGGCGGGGAAAGTCCGGCGAGGTGGGCGAGCTTCAGGAGGTGGAGATGCAAGGTGGTGGACGGAGGTGGAAGGCACGGGCGCGAAGGTGGGCCCCGGATCCGCGGCGCCGTCTACGGGGGAAGAGGGAGGACGGTGTGGCGGCGGCGCCCAGGCGAGAGAGGAAGTGCGGCGATGCGTCTGTAGTTACAGAAGAGCGGTAGCAGAGAAAGATGGGATGAGCGACTAGACGAAAAGAGAGGAGAAATAGAACGAGCGGTGGAGACAGGATAAGGTGGGACCGCTGCAGGGACACGCGGGGCCAGATGGAGGCGGACGATCACGACACCACGATCCCCCGGGGGAAAGGCAGCATTTCCCATATATATATATATCCATCATCCATCGCATAAAGTGAGCATCTCCTCGAGGTAGTCCTCTCCCAGGTCCTCCAACTCCAGCACGCCCGAAGACGAGGCAGTTGCTGCCGCATGTAGCTTGTGTTTCCTCTCCACCGCCGCCGTGGCTGTCCCCTGCTGATCCCCGCACGCAGCTGCAATGTCACCGTTCTTAGGTTTTCTCCTCGCCGCTTGAGAGCCAGAGCAGGAGAGTCCACTTTCCCCGCAGTGGTGTCGGCGCAGCTGATCCCCCATCCCTCTGAGGCCTTGTTTGGTACTAGAGTTTTAGTGGGAATTAGCGGGGATAATCCGCTCCAAACTTTAAATCCCCACTTATCCCCAATGAATGTTTGGTGCTAGAGTACGAGAGAGTTTAATCCCCACTTTTTCCCCAAATTTTAGTGTAATTTTTTCAATCCCCAATACTCTACCCCTACCTAGTGGATTGGGGATGGGATTTTGTGGGGATTGGGTGTGATTCACCCAATACTCTAGAGTATTATTCCCACTAATCCACACTGAAACACTAGTACCAAACAAGGCCTGAGAGATTCCTCCACGCGGTTGACGGGGAAGTTGAGCACGGTGGCGCTGCCGCGCAGGGTGAAGGGGAGATTCAATTTTAACCCCCCCTGTTGGTTTTCCTTTGATCATAAGCCCCTTTGTTGGTGTGCTTCGATCATAAGCCCCCCACTTCGGTTTGGAATGTGACAATGACCCCCTTTTATCAGCTTACCTCGGCATTAAGCTATTAATCAAAAATATGATGGGTAATTGCATCCTGCAACGACAGTTCTGCCCTTGTCAACTGTTCGTGAGTTATGATGCAGCGAGGCTTTGGGCCATCCGCGATTTTTTCTTCCCTTCCGATGTGCTCGACCGAGTTGTGCCGCCGGCCGCTGCGCCCAGGCCATGCTCGCCCGCCCTGGAAATTTTCCACCCAAACCGAGTCGTGCCGCCGGCCGGTGTGCCCAAGCCTGTCGCCCCTCTGATTCTCTCCAGGCCACCAGCCGCACTTGGCCACTCGCGCTCTGCCCCATCCTCATCCATCTTCGATGCGCCTCAACGCTTCCCCCCGTCCGCCAGCACCTGGCCGCTGCTGCCTCCCTTTCCACAGGCGGCAAGAGCTCCTTTGCTTCGTGGAACCCAAGTGCTAATTAATTTTATGAGATTGACATGGAGGCCTGGATTTGAAGGGGCGTGAATTCGCGCATTGGAGCAGAATTATACCGAAGGGTATTGCTGTCTTTTCCTATGCCTATTTGTTGGTTATATGTTGACAAATCTGTTTATCTCTATCTCTACTATATCTACTATATTTATAAAGGCACGAATTTGCGTTGGAAAATAGAATCATAGCCGTCTATCCACGCTCAACAGGAATGCCCCGTTCTCCCCACCCCTTCCCCTGTTTTGGCGGAAACTTCCGGAGCCCCGCTTCCTAATTAAACACGATACCCTTCAACGTCCCATCCCCAAAATCATGGGAGTAACTGCACTCCATATTTTCCTCCTACCATGAATGGGCTCCCTGCCGCCTGGTGCTTCCTCGCCACGCAGGGCTGCGCTCCCCACCGCGTTGGACCGCCCATGGTCTACTCCCTGCACAAACGCATGATCCACTGCTTTCCCCATCCGCGCTCGCCGCCACTACCTTGAGGCCGCCACGAATCCTTCCCGGTGGTCAAGTCGCAAACCCTCCTCGCCTGCTGCTGTTGCTGTCGGCTACTTGCATATTTTCCTCTTCATCCGCCGCTAATGGGACAAGTCCGGATTTAGCGATGCCACGATGTCCGAGTTTTCTGCATCATCACTGGAACCAAGCTAGGTACTCGCTTTCCTATATCCTCACTATCGTTTATGTGGCCGTCTCACAGAACTGCCACCACCATGTTTTTTTTTGCGTGATCTGAATTCAGAGCTCATGTTCCTGGCTCTGGTGGTGGACGAGATCAGCCTCAAACTTGCAGGTTGTTATTATTTACCTTGTCATGATGTGGGATTTTCGAAGTTTCAGCCCAGATTGGCTTGTTTGGTTTTGTGTTCTGACCGTCTGTTTCTTTTTGACAGACGTATGAACCAGATTGAGTGTGATGGATCTTGCAGAATGTTATTATAGAATACATCTTGTGATGTTTGATTTGAACGTAATTACAAAGCTATGGATATTTGGTTCTTCAGATTAAATGATATCGTAAATATAATTCACCCAGAAGATCTGGTAAGTGTTTGGAAAAAAACAAGATATTTATAATTCTTTTCATTCGTAGAAGTATAAGAAGAAAAATACCTGAATCCCGAACTGTATTTTGACTGTTTTACATTGTAGCCTGAAATTCAGCTATGAACTAATATAAGTTCGATATCGGATAGTTTAGAAGTTCTTAAGGATTTAATGCTCACTCACTACTTTTCGTAACATATATTTGGTATGCCAGGAGGGTTCATGCAATCATTTTTCTCTCTAATTTCTTAAGTCTGAATGTGTAATATTTACTCCCTTATATATTGTAGTAATTAACTTGGGGTAAAAAGAACTAGCAGTTTAGCTTGTGTGCTACGGTTATAAATGACAAGGCAAGGTCCTTCAGTTTTGTGCAAATGATTGCTATTTACTTGAGACAGCCGTGCTACCGCAGACGATGTCAAGCTCTGTGTTGCCAAGGCTAAACAGATGCCGTGACCTCACATGCAGTGGTAGTGGCGGGTCGTCGCGTCAGACCTTCTCGCACCAGCTGCTACAATTCTGAGATGTTATCAGTAGCCAAGGCTACATCGTATTGAGTCATTCATGCATAGGATAATATCGGAAATTCTGCTTGTACCGAAGTACTGATACTTTCATTGTAAACTCAGGTGATAGTTTAAGTCACATAAATGAGGGACTCGGTGGAGACAGAAGAAAGTTTGGTGGAAAAGACAATAGAGGACTTAGGAGATGTCATTTGAGCACCAAGATAAAGCATTGAGCTTCTCATTACCATACAGTCCAGTATTCTCTTTGAATTAAATATTTGTTTCTAAACACCAACATGACATGGGCCAGTACATACATCATTACATCGTTGCACATGATATACTGAAGTTAGCTAGGTCCGTTGCTATTTGACCCCAGCAAATAAATGACCAATTGGTTCTTGTTAGGTTTACTATTGAAGAGTTGCATGCAATATCATGATAGCTAGGATCTGCAATATAAGATAGCTATAATTTGCAAGGTATTAACAGATTTTGTAGATACCAACCACACCCAACACAAAATTCAGCCAATTAAGCATTTCTTTTGTATCCTATAGATGAGCAGACAGTTCAAGAGCTTTTAATATCAATCCATCTCTTAATATCATTGCACCATCAAGCATCTTGATGGTAGCATGGTTTGCAGCCATTTCCGTAGAAAAAATTATAGTAACCATGCATTCGTGTTTCTAAAGTCGAGTTTAGCGTTTATGTTTCAGTGAATGTGAAGGTACTGGTGTAGCAGAGTTTAAGTTAACTAGAGTTTTTGTGGTCCGAGGCTGTCACACAAGCTGTCGACAATTTGATATGCTATTATTTGTCCATTTAGGTGAAGAACTTGTTACTTACATTTAAATTTTTATTGTGTTTGGAGGATAAATACTCATACTATGTCATTTGTTCTTTTGGCCATTTTCCGGACGAAGAGATGTGCATTTATGTTCCCTCATGCCACTAATGTCACTACAGGGACGAAGGAGGACATCCAGCTCATGAGGGGGATTCACATGGTCACCGATATCCACTGCCTTGATTACAAGAGAGACTACGAGGTGAATATTGTACATGAGAATTGGTAGTAAATATAAAATTCAATGATGTGCCCAAATGCTATTATGGAAATGTGAATTTTGATCCATGCCTTTGTACATAGCTGTCACCTGTAAGTAGTTTGTTGGTTGTACCATCTTACTTCCATGCCATAATTTACACTTGTTTCATTGGACATAAAAAATTATGCCAAGTTGTTTGGGAACAATTTTCTCTCGTTCATATATGGATGGCTTAAGAATGTTTTGATTTTTTGTTAAACATCAAATTAAGAAATGCATCAAGTTCTTGATGTAATTTCGATTGCTACATTGTGTAGTTGTGATATGTTAATGACGAAAAGAAGTGTTGGTGTACATTTCTAGAGGTCTCATATTTCTATGGAAGACATCCGAAGAACTTACGCCACCACATGGACATGCGATTTGCAACGTCCACAGTAAAAATTGTAAGATTTGCTGAACACAATATTAATTGCAGTAGTTTTTTTTAACAATGTCTGCATTAAACCTGAATTAAGAACATAACTTTATTTTAGCTTCTTGATTGTGTTTCCATTCCAACCTTAGAAATTGTCATTAAACCATGTTCGTATCTGATGTTGCTTTAACATACAATGTATTTTAAATTTGAACGGAAATTTTAAGGATTTTTTGAATTTAAAAATAGAGACGTGCAATGCACGTGCAAGCTTACTAGTCAACGGGAAAGGGGGGAATCATCAATAGTTAACCGGAGTGGGGGGCTTATCATAGAGGCAGACCAACAAAGGGGCATTAGTTAACAGTAAAACTCAATCAGCTAGGAGCCTTCTCAGCGTTTTGAACTCGTGACCCGTCCGATCCAGTCGTCCAACGGTTCTGATCGCCCGCCAGTCTCACCGAGCGTCGCTGCCCGCGTTTTGACCGCACCACAGCCTAGATCCTGCTTGGCCCAATGTGGAGGGCTGCTACTCTGAAAATCAATCTCGGTGTCTTCTTGTGAAGTGGGCCGAAAAGAGGCGGCTGCTCGAGGGCCTCTTACCAGGCTGCCTTACTTCTTCTTGTCTTCCCGACTCTCACATGGTCACGCCCCCGAGACGTTTGGGTTGCGCCCTCGCCGCCGTGTCTTGTCGATCCTCCTTCTCATCTCCTCGGTAACTGCAATGGTGTTTCGGCACGGAGGCGGCGCGGCCGTGTGGCGATGAAGATGAGCGAGCGCGGCGCCGCTCATGCACTCCTCGTCTACGACCTCACGCTCTCCCTCCCCTACTCGCCGTCGAGCAGGGCCTTTTCTCCACCGGCCGCCGGATGGTCAGTTCCCTCGCCTAATCTAGCTTTTTTTTCTCCTATGATTCTTCCACATGCTACAGGAAATCGCTTCTCGATATTTTTGGGTTTACATCGGAGGGGGGTTAATTCTTGCAGCTGGAATTGGGAGTTCTTGCATGAAATCTGACATCGGTATGTATAATTCTTTGTTCTTCATATTGTTGATGGACGTGATAAGATCCAGGCAGCGGAAAGAATGCACCGAAAATAATTGGTCTACTAATATCATAGTATTTTGTATTTTTGTAGTCAGATTCATTGACTTGGGATTTCAGGGACTCGGGGTTTCGCCTTATGTGGTTCGTCACTATGGTGTGTTATCTTCTCAGATAAACTCTTAAATAAAAAAATCGAGAGGTACATTTGGTCACTAGGGGCATATATATATTTGTTGGTTATTGTACACAGTTCTAAATAGCTTGACCTTTAATCCTTGTGGAGAGGTCTGGTTGATTAAGCCAATAAATTGTTTCTATAAAGTTGTAGTCACAACCGAATTAATTTGCAGTGATGAAAGAGTAGATGGCTTGCGCTGCTACTCCATACCAAAGGTGGACGGAACCACTATGAGTTTACTGTTAGTTTGGGATCACCTGATCTTTTCTCCTTTCTTCAAATCATACTAAGATAATATTTGTGAAGGGTTGAAACAAAAGTACAGTTGACTGAAAGCAAAGAGATAAGTTTTTTTTTTTCACTCAAGCGACAAGAATGGAAACATTTGCACTTTTATGTATATGTACTTATATAAATGTAAAATACCATGGCCACTTAAACCGGAAGATATAAGTTTTAAAGCTAACAATCTAATTGAGAAGAATTGTTTCAAACAGTTTAAGTGTCCAATTACTCATTGCTATAGTAAAGTATTAATTTGGAGCTTACACCACTGTTTAAATGTTAATTAGGGGCTTACGTCATTATATATTTTTTTCAATCTTATATCGCGTCACGACTTTCTAATTGAGGGAATAATTGTGCAGTTGCTTTTCATATTTTAACTGCGTTCATCTTGATTATTGGTCCAAGCGCTACAGCCAAAGCCAGAATCTATTATTGTTCATTCTTATCTTTTGGAAGATAAAAGACATGATTTCATTTGTTTCAATTGTTAGATCACCACACAATATGTTTCTGAAATCTGAGACTAGCCAATATTTCCAGAAACAAGAGGCTTGTTATTATTAGAAATCCACACGGTAAACTGTTTCAAACAAAAGACAGATGCTATGTTCATCATTTATATCCAAGCGCTATTTTACTCTATCGATCCGCTGGGTTCTGACCGCTAATATTATTGTTTCAGATATTGAGGGAGACTAGGAAAGGCTAGAAAGAAAATTAATGGAAAGGTAGCAGAACTGGATAGGTGGACATGGAGAAGTGAAGCAAATGTATTCTTATTCTATATGTGGTCTCCCGAGGTGAAAAATTAATATTCTGTTTAATAATGTTAGGACTTTCGTGTCATAAAATAACAACATAAGAAGGCATGTTCCAATAGAAATATTATAGGATTTCTTGTTCCTTCAGTTTGGCAGATTGTTGGTGGCATTAGTTTTCAACTCATGAGATGATCATGCATGGTTGTGTAATTTGAGTAATTTGACTTGAAAGTGTTGATTCTCATACAGGAGAAAATGGACTACCTTGGTCATGGAAAAGCTTTATTCTTTTCTCCTTAAGAATGTTCTTTGTTGCTCTTTGTTTTTTCAGTTACTAATGATCATTTTTACATTGTTACGTGATGATTAATTTGAAAAGGAAAAAAACTCAATGTAGCATATCCCATGGTTATGTCTGAAATTGTTTTGACAGCTTATAGGCTGCTTAGATATATAATGCAGTGCGTATCACCTAGCTCACTACTTATATTTCAGCAGTTCACCAACAAAAGTTACAAATCATTGGTTGCTACTCCTGATATATTTCAGCAGCTTAGCTTATGATGTACCAACGTAAGATATGGGATTCCCTGTATGCATATTACTTTCTCTCCCTGGATGCTATGAATAATATAGTCATCATTTGTGCCTTTTATTACTTGGCAAAGATTATCTCATAAAGGTTATAGGACAAAAAATAGTAAATCTGTACCTTTTGAATTATCCTTCTTTTTTCTACACTTTCATGGTGTGCTGGATGGTATTTGTGTATGATGCAAAGACATCACCGCCATTCGTTTTTGTTTGGAATACCAGTATGTTGTGAATTTGAGGAATGGTTAGGATTCAATCCTGATAATATGTGTTTCTTTAAGCACACATTCATAGTAGAGAGAAATTATTTTCAGTAATGTTTTTAGATTGAATTGTCATCCTATTGCATACGAACTTATACTGTATTTATTTAGATGTTGCCAAAAAATAGTTCACCCATCTAAGATCGATTCGTTCAAGTAGCAAAACTTGTTTCCATAATAAGTTCATTTTCTTTCTTGCTATCTTTGTACTGCCATCTCTGTATAAATCATTACTTCAAGGTTGCTTACTTCTAAATGATGAACAATGTTGGCATGGTGTTTTCGGAAATGCTTGAAAGATGATTAAGGTGGACATTTCTGAGCATCAATTTACTCAAGTATTGCAACTTATGCCCCTTCGTGTAGATGAAGGTGTTGTTCTAATTTCTCACATATTATACTATTCAAACATTCTCAAATACAATTTATCATCCTTCCTACAAGATGGTCGGGCGCGGCAACCCGCGTCTTCATGATCTAGTATAATCAAAGGCAGGTGAACTTGGGGGGTTATAATCAATTCCCTCCAGGGTGAACGCAGTCTGATCGTACGTGAGGGCGGCGGTGTGGGGCGTATCAAATGTGCCGAGCCATACCCGTGCGCCGTTGCGTGTGGAGTCCCGAATCTCGGCAGAATACTTGCCCCACGGGCGCTTTCGCACACCGATCAGCGACGACGACTCGTAGGGCGCCGAAGTGGCGATAGGGTGGGGTGTCATGGCCAGATCGCGGTTGTTGTGGATGACGGCATAGTTCGGCTCCTCCCAGCTGGCGCTTGATGCCTGTAGAGTCGAGGGTGAGTCGATGGAGGTGGCTTCCATTAGGGCGCTGAACTGGTTCATGTCGCACTCATTGTAGTTAATGGCGCCGCTGAAATGAAGCTGCTGCTGCTGCGCAAAAGAGGCCATGTGGGAGGAGGATGTTTGGTTGTACTCATAGTGATCAGCGTATGCCGAGTAGGCAGACTGGTCGTGGTAGGAAAGAGGAGGTGCTGCTGCTACAGGGTGGACGTGGCTAAAATCATGGCCGTATTGCTGTTGTTGTGACTGGTGTGTAGGTGAGGTCGTAGTAGTTGTAGTCATAGTGAGGCTCCATGGAATAACACTATAAATATGTAGCTATGTACTACGTAGGTAGTAGCTCTAGCTAATCAGCTACGCCGTGGTTTGTGTGTACTATGATTACTCTTGTCGAGGAGTAGGATAGACGACTGACGAAAAGAGGCGAAACGCTCGCGTCTTAGGGCATTTCCAGCGGCCCGACGTATTTTACTGTTCGCGAACGTTCGTTTCTGTCGCGTCGCAGATGTTTGATACGTCTCAAACGTATCTATAATTTCTTATGTTCCATGCTACTTTTATGATGATACTCACATGTTTTATACACATTATATGTTATTATTATGCATTTTCCGGCACTAACCTATTGACGAGATGCCGAAGAGCCAGTTGCTATTTTCTACTGTTTTTGGTTTCAGAAATCCTACAAACGAAATATTCTCGGAATTGGACGAAATCAACGCTCAGGGTCTTATTTTTCCACGAAGCTTCCAGAAGACCGAAAGGATTACGAAGTGGGGCGACGAGGCGCCGCCACGCCAGGGCCGCGCGGCCAGGGCTGGGCCCGCGCCGCCCTGTTGTGTGGGGCCCTCGTGCCGCCCCTAAACCTGCCCTTCCGCCTACTTAAAGCCTTCGTCGCGAAAACCCCAGTACCGAGAGCCACGATACGGAAAACCTTCCAGAGACGCCGCCGCCGCCAATCCCATCTCAGGGGATTCAGGAGATCGCCTCCGGCACCCTGCCGGAGAGGGGAATCATCTCCCGGAGGTCTCTTCATCACCATGATCGCCTCCGGATCGATGTGTGAGTAGTTCACCCCTGGACTATGGGTCCATAGCAGTAGCTAGATGGTTGTCTTCTCCTCTTGTGCTATCATGTTAGATCTTGTGAGCTGCCTATCATGATCAAGATCATCTATTTGTAATGCTACATGTTGTGTTTGTTGGGATCCGATGAATATGGAATACTATGTCAAGTTGATTATCAATCTATCATATATGTTGTTTATGTTCTTGCGTGCTCTCCGTTGCTAGTAGAGGCTCTGGCCAAGTTGATACTTGTGACTCCAAGAGTGAGTATTTATGCTCGATAGTGGGTTCATGCCTCCATTGAATCTGGGACAGTGACATAAAGTTCTAAGGTTGTGGATGTGTTGTTGTCACTAGGGATAAAACATCGATGCTTTGTCTAAGGATATCTGTGTTGATTACATTACGCACCATACTTAATGCAATTGTCTGTTGTTTGCAACTTAATACTGGAAGGGGTTCGGATGATAACCTGACGGTGGACTTTTTTGACATAGATGCATGATGGATAGCGGTCTATGTACTTTGTCGTAATGCCCTGATTAAATCTCATAGTACTCATCATGATATATGTATGTGCATTGTTATGCCTTCTTTATTTGTCAATTGCCCAACTGTAATTTGTTCACCCAACATGCATTTATCTTATGGGAGAGACACCACTAGTGAACTGTGGACCCCGGTCCATTCTTTACATCTGAAATACAATCTACTGCAATACTTGTTCTTTACTGTTCTTCGCAAACAACCATCATCATCCACACTATACATCTAATCCTTTGTTTACAGCAAGCTGGTGAGATTGACAACCTCACTGTTACGTTGGGGCAAAGTACTTTGATTGTGTTGTGCAGGTTCCACGTTGGCGCCGGAATCCCTGGTGTTGCGCCGCACTACACTCCGCCACCAACAACCTTCACGTGTTCCTTGACTCCTACTGGTTCGATAACCTTGGTTTCTTACTGAGGGAAAACTTGGTGCTGTACGCATCACACCTTCCTCTTGGGGTTCCCAACGGACGTGTGTCTTGCACGCTATCAAGCTCTTTTTCTGGCGCCGTTGCCGGGGATCGAAGGAAAGTTACACCACAAAGATTTTCAACTCTCACGTCAACAACTCTTTTTCTGGCGCCGTTGCCGGGGAGATCAAGACACGCTGCAAGGGGAGTCTCCCACATCCAATCTCTTTACTTTGTTTTTGTCTTGCTTTGTTTTACTTTATTTACTACTTTGTTTGCTCTTATATCAAAAAATACAAAAAAAAATAGTTGCTAGCTTTACTTTATTTACTGTCTTGTTTGCGTTCTCCATATTAAAAACACACAAAAATTAGTTACTTGCATTTACTTTATTTTATTATCATGACTAGTCCTGTAGTTGTTACTCTATCACCTGAGGAATCGATCTTTGCTTTTAAACAAGGTGGTGAAGAAAGTTTTAAAGAAGCTTGGTCTAGAATTTTTGATTCTTATAGTAAAACTGAACCTAAAATGACTTTAAGTTTGCTTCTTAGTAACTTTTATTTTGGGCTTATTCTTCGCTATAGATATGCCTTAGATGCTGTAGTGGGAGGAGATTTCCTTCACTGTGATGGGGATCAAGCTTTTAATGCCATAAAAAAATTGGTTACATCATGTAGCTCCGCTAGTAATTTTGATGCATCTCTTGTTAGTATTTATAATAGATTGAACACTCTTGAGACAAGTGTATCTTGCTTAAAAGAAGGGTATGGTCGGATTCGTGAGCATTTTGATTATGTTCCAATAAACTCTGAACCTTCAATGTGGGACCCTACTATTAAAGTTACTATTGATGGTAATATTTTTAATGCCCGTTGTGATATTATGACTGAATTTTGCCTTATGCCTGAAAGTATTTATGAATCTTTGACACTTTGGGGACTTACTGAAGGTGGAGAAGGAATAGCTTTATCATTCCTAACGGAATAGCTGAAGGAGTATTCACAACCCTTCTTGGAAGAACGGTATCCACTGATTATCTCGTTATTGAATGTGTAGGGACAGGACAAATCATACTTGGAAGATCCGTGCTGAAACTCTTGGGAGCAACCATAGATGTGGAGAAAGGCACTCTAAATTCCTCTATATCGGGATGTGGTCATATATTCCCTAAACCAAAGAGTAATAATAAGAGTAAGAAGGGTAGGCGCAAAGCCCCCGGTAAGAATGCTAACGCTTCATCTCTTGATAATACTTGATTCACACTTTACGCGCCTAGGCGAAAGGCGTTAAAGAAAAGCGCTTATGGGAGACAACCCATCATTTTACTTCTGCACTTTTGTTTTATATATTGAGTATTGGAAGTTGTTACTACTGTAGCAACCTCTTCTTATCTTTATTTTATTGCATTGTTGTGCCAAGTAAAGTATTTGGTAGTAAAGTCAATACTAGATTTGGATTATCGCGCAGAAACAGATTTCTTGCTGTCACGAAATTGAGCCGCCCCTGCTGTAGAAAATTTAGAAAAATCTGCCAATTTACGTGCGTGATCCTCAGATATATACGCAACTTTCATTCAATTTGGGCATTTTCATCTGAGCAAGTTAAGTGCCCCTGAAAAATTCGTCTTTACGGACTGTTCTGTTTTGACAGATTCTGCCTTTTATTTCGCATTGCCTGTTTTGCTATGTTTGATGGATTTCTTTGTTCCATTAACTTTCAGTAGCTTTGTGCAATGTCCAGAAGTATTAAGAATGATTATGTCACCTCTGAATATATGAATTTTCAATTATGCACTAACCCTCTAATGAGTTTGTTTTGAGTTTGGTGTGGAGGAAGTTTTCAAGGGTCAAGAGAGGAGGATGATACAATATGATCAAGAAGAGTGAAAAGTCTAAGCTTGGGGATGCCCCCGTGGTTCATCCCTGCATATTTTAAGAAGACCCAAGCATCTAAGCTTGGGGATGCCCAAGGCATCCCTTCTTCATCGACAACTTATCAGGTCACCTCTAGTGAAACTATATTTTTATTCCGTCACATCTTATGTGCTTTACTTGGAGCGTCTGTTTGTTTTTATTTTTGTTTGAGTTTGAATAAAATCGGATCCTAGCATTCCTTGTTTGGGAGAGAGACACGCTCCGCTGTTTTGTATGAACACATATGTTCTTATCTTTACTCTTAATGTTCATTGCGAAGGTTGAAACTGCTTCGTTCATTGTTATATGGTTGGAAACAGAAAATGCTGCATGTGGTAAATGGTATAATGTCTTGAATAATTTGATACTTGGCAATTGTTGTGCTCATATAGATCATGTTTAAGCTCTTGCATCATGTACTTTGCACCTATTAATGAAGAACTACATAGAGCTTGTTAAAATTTGGTTTGCATGATTGGTCTCTAGAGTCTAGATATTTTCTCGGTTAAGGTGTTTGAACAACAAGGAGACGATGTAAAGTCTTATAATGCTTGCAATATGTTCATATGTAAGCTTTGCTGCACCGTTTTATACTTGAGTTTGCTTCAAACAACCTTGCTAGCCTAGCTTTGTATTGAGAGGAATTCTTCTCGTGCATCCAAATCCTTGAGCCAAATACTATGTCATTTGTGTCCACCATACCTACCTACTACATGGTATTTCTCTGCCATTCCAAAGTACGTTACTTGAGTGCTACCTTTAAAATTCTATTCTTTGCCTTTGCAATATATAGCTCATGGGAAAATAGCCTTAAAAACTATTGTGGTGAAGAATATGTAGCTATGTATCTTATTTCTTATAAGTTGCTTGTTGAGCGGTAACCATGTTTCTGGGGACGCCATCAACTATTAACACCTTTGTTGAATATCATGTGAGTTGCTATGCATGTTCGTCTTGTCTGAAGTAAGGGCAATTTTCATGATCAAATGGTTTGAGTATGCATATTGTTAGAGAAGAACATTGGGCCGCTAACTAAAGCCATGATCCATGGTGGAAGTTTCGGTTTGGACAATTAATCCTCAATCTCTTATGAGAATTTTATTTGTTGTTGAATGCTTATGCATTAAAGAGGAGTCCATTATCTCGTTGTCTATGTTGTCCCGGTATGGATGTCTAAGTTGAGAATAATCAAAAGCGAGAAATCCAATGCGAGCTTTCTCCTTAGACCTTTGTACAAAGCGAGCATAGAGGTACCCCTTTGTGACACTTGGTTGAAACATATGTTATGCAATGATAATCCGTGTTAATCCAAGCTAATTAGGACAAGGTGCGAGCACTATTGGTGTACTATGCATGAGGCTTGCAACTTATAGGATATCTTATACATAACACATATGATTTATTACTACCGTTGACAAAATTGTTTCTATGTTTTCAAAATGAAAAGCTCTAGCACAAAAATAGTAATCCATGCTTCCCTCTGCGAAGGGCCATTCTTTTACTTTATTGTTGAGTCAGTTTACCTATTCTTTCTATCTTAGAAGCAAACACTTGTGTGAACTGTGTGCATTGCCTCTTACATGTTTACCTATTGCACTTGTTATATTACTCTGTGTTGACAATTATCCATGAGATATATATGTTGAAGTTGAAAGCAAGCTCGCTGAAACTTATATCTTCCTTTGTGTTGCTTCAAAGCTTTTTACTAAGAATCTATTGCTTTATGAGTAACTCTTATGCAAGTCTTATTGATGCTTGTCTTGAAAGTACTATTCATGAAAAGTCTTTGCTATATGATTCGAGTTGTTTACTCATTGTCTTCACCATTGCTTCGAATCGCTGCATTCATCTCATATGCTTTACAATAGTATTGATCAAGATTATGATAGCATGTCACTTCACAAATTATCCTTGTTATCGTTTACCTACTCGAGGGCGAGTAGGAACTAAGCTTGGGGATGCTTGATACGTCTCAAACGTATCTATAATTTCTTATGTTCCATGCTACTTTTATGATGATACTCACATGTTTTATACACATTATATGTCATTATTATGCATTTTCCGGCACTAACCTATTGACGAGATGCCTAAGAGCCGCTTGTTGTTTTCTCGCTTGTTTTTGGTTTCGTAAATCCTACAAAGGAAATATTCTCGGAATTGGACGAAATCAACGCCCGTGGTCTTATTTTTCCACGAAGCTTCCGGAAGACCGAAAGGATTACGAAGTGGGGCGACGAGGCGCCGCCACGCCAGTGCTGCGCGGCCGGGGCCGGGCCCGCGCCGCCTCGTTGTGTGGGGCCCTCGTGTCGCCCCTAAACCTGCCATTCCGCCTACTTAAAGCCTTCGTCGCGAAAACCCCGATGCCGAGAGCCACGATGCGGAAAACCTTCCGAGACGCCGCCGCCGCCAATCCCATCTCGGGGGATTCAGGAGATCGCCTCCGGCACCCTCGCCGGAGAGGGGAATCATCTCCCCGAGGTCTCTTCATCACCATGATCGCCTCCGGATCGATGTGTGAGTAGTTCACCCCTGGACTATGGGTCCATAGCGGTAGCTAGATGGTTGTCTTCTCCTCTTGTGCTATCATGTTAGATCTTGTGAGCTGCCTATCATGATCAAGATCATCTATTTGTAATGCTACATGTTGTGTTTGTTGGGATCCGATGAATATGGAATACTATGTCAAGTTGATTATCAATCTATCATATATGTTGTTTATGTTCTTGCATGCTCTCCAGTTGATACTTGTGACTCCAAGAGGGAGTATTTATGCTCGATAGTGGGTTCAGCCTCCATTGAATGCGGGACAAGTGAAAAAAGTTCTATGGTTGTGGATGTGTCGTTGCCACTAGGGATAAAATATCGATGCTTTGTCTAAGTATATTTGTGTTGATTACATTACGCACCATACTTAATGCAATTGTCTCGTTGTTTGCAACTTAATACTCGGAAGGGGTTCGGATGATAACCTCGAAGGTGGACTTTTTAGGCATAGATGCATGTTGGATAGCGGTCTATGTACTTTGTCGTAATGCCCCGATTAAATCTCATAGTACTCATCATGATATATGTATGTGCATTGTTATGCCTTCTTTATTTGTCAATTGCCCAACCGTAATTTGTTCACCCAACATGCATTTATCTTATGGGAGAGACACCACTAGTGAACTGTGGACCCCGGTCCATTCTTTACATCTGAAATACAATCTACCGCAATACTTGTTCTTTATTGTTCTTCGCAAACAACCATCATCATCCACACTATACATCTAATCCTTTGTTTACAGCAAGCCGGTGAGATTGACAACCTCATCGTTACGTTGGGGCAAAGTACTTTGATTGTGTTGTGCAGGTTCCACGTTGGCGCCGGAATCCCTGGTGTTGCGCCGCACTACACTCCGCCACCATCAACCTTCACGTGTTCCTTGACTCCTACTGGTTCGATAACCTTGATTTCTTACTGAGGGAAAACTTGCTGCTGTACGCATCACACCTTCCTCTTGGGGTTCCCAACGGACGTGTGTCTTGCACGCTATCAGACGCTAAAATATTAATTTTTGTCTACGCGTCTGTTTACGTCTGGGGTGGCTCCAGCGGGGCGACGCATTTATTTTTCTTATTTTTTTCTTTTCTCCATTTAAACATAGTTCCAAATATTATATATTGGAACATGATTTTACACAAGCTAATTCATAGTTTGGAACATGGTTTACACAAAACTAATACATAGTTTGAACCATGGTTGACATAAATAAAACATTGCAAAATGAGGAAACCAGTTGTGTTGATTTCCGTATGTTCGCTGCCAAGAAAGAACATTCGAGGGCACACCCGAGTCACCCAAGCCGGAAAATCCAGCTGGTGTCGGTGGCCCTGTTGGTTCTTTCGAGGACGAACATCCAGAAACCTCGACTACTGGCTTCGTCTGGCCCGTAGCCATATTCGCTGCAAAGAAAGAACACTCTAAAGATCTAACTATCAGTGTCCGAGCCGGATTCACCGGTGTGGTAGTGCCTGCGGCACGCCGTGTCGTCAAACACCTTGACCGATCATCTCGCCATCACCTTCGTAGAGGAAGGTGAGCTGGCAGCCGCGCTCGAGCTTGAGGTCGCAGGCGAACTTGTCCCACCCGGTGTGCAGGTACATCTTGCCCTGCCCGTCGAACAAGACCTCGACAGGCCACCGGAAGAAGTTGCAGCTGGCCTCCCGAAGCTGCAACTGCGCCGGCTCGACGCCATCGACGAACTCAGCGAACTTGTCTGGGAGCCACTTGATGCCGAGTGGATCGTCGTCGATGCGGAGGAGGAACTCGAAGCACCGGTCCTCCTGCGAAGATGAGGAGGCCACATGCGACAGCGATCGTGGTGTCGTAGCTGCTCCACCACGGCGGCCCCTGCCCCGGCTACGGCCCGGGGGCGCCCAGCGCCGCAGCCTCGACCGCCTCGCTGGCCACCAGGTCCGGCCATGGACTTCCTCGCAGGCCTGACTGCGTCGCAGGAAGAGCTAGGCAGCGCTACGGTGGAGCTTGTGGCGGCTAGGGTTTGTTTGGAGGAGTGGATGAGGAAGAAGAAGGTGTGTCCTCTTTATATAGGCCGGAGGCAGGAGACGGTCGCGGGACGCGTGGCGTCGCCATTAACTTCGTTGGCGGAGGTGCACGGCGGCCGCTCGGCAGCCGAGGCATCGCCATTAACGTGGCGCAGACTGCCGAAGCGACGCAGCGGCGCCAGTCGTAGGCGCGCCTGAGAAGACGCATCGACGCAGGGTCGCTGCCAGGCGGGCCCGACGAAATGTCCGCCAGACGCGAGCGGACACTTTCGGCGTCCGTGCAGCGTCCGCAGAGACACATCCGAGGCGCATATTTGGGCCAGGTTTGCGTCGCCGCGGACGGCCCGATCACTTTGCGTCGCCCCGCTGGAGGAGGGCCCAGACGCATTTCCGGTCACGACATTTTCAGGCATCTCCAGCGGTGCGACGCAAACAGACAATGCGCGACCGTTTGCGTCCGCGCGGACCGGAAATGCGTCTGCACCCTGCTCCAGCGAGGCGACGCATCGTGTCCGTGGCGTCTGATACGTCTCCAACGTATCTATAATTTCTTATGTTCCATGCTAGTTTTATGCCAATAGCTACATGTTTTATATGCACTTTATATCATATTATGGCATTTATTGGACTAACCTATTAACAAGATGCCACAGTGCTAGTTTCTGTTTATTATGTCTGTTTATTGCAGAAAAGGCCCAAAAATCAAAGTGCTCGGAAAAATCCAGAAAAATTATATAAATTCTATTTCGCCAGAAGACCCACGGAGCCAGAAGGGCAAGGCCAGAGGAGGCCCACGGCCTCCTCCCCATCCACTGGCGCGGCCAGGAGGGGGGCGGCGCCGCCCTATGGGGTGGGCCCCTCGGGCACCCCCTCGCGCCGCCCTTTCGCCTATATTAAGCTCCTGCCCTGAAAACCCTAAAGGGATCGACGATTTCTCTAGAAGAGTTACGTAGCTCCGCCGCCACCAAAAACCCTAATTCGGGGGATAGAAGTCTCTGTTTCGGCACCCTACCGGGATGGGGAATTGCCCCCGGAGCCATCTCCATCGACTGCATCGCCATCTTCATCGTTGTTGCTGTCTCCCATGATGAGGAGGGAGTAGTTCCCCCCGAGGCTGAGGGCTCTACCGGTAGCTATGTGGTTCATCTCTCTCTCCCATGGTGTGATCTTTATGTGATCATGAGCTTTGTAATCTAGTTGAATATGTAGATGTTACTCTTGTCTATTATGCACTCTAGAGGTTACTTTAATATGAACTCCGGAGTCACTCTCCACGGTGTGATGGTGACAGTGTGCGCATCGTGTGTGATTCCTTTATAATGTTGTGGAGCTTGTTTACTCCGGCTTGAGGTGTGCTTTTGCAGCCCTACACAATAAATGGTGTTTGTTATCCAACAAGAGAGTATTTGAGAGTAGCATTTATTTATTCAATTATGTGATCATTGTTGAGAGTGTCCACTAGTGAAAGTATGATCCCTAGGCCTTGTTTCTAAGCATTGAAACACCGTTTCCAACAAGTTCTGCTACATGTTCGCTTGCTGCCATTTTTATTTCAGATTGCAATTACTACTTATAATCATCCATATTACTTGTATTTCACTATCTCTTCGCCGAACTAGTGCACCTATACATCTGACAAGTGTATTAGGTGTGTTGGGGACACAAGAGACTTCTTGTATCTTAATTGCAGGGTTGCTTGAGAGGGATATTTTTGACCTCTACCTCCCTGAGTTCGATAAACCTTGGGTGATTCACTTAAGGGAAACTTGCTGCTGTTCTACGAACCTCTGCTCTTGGAGGCCCAACACTGTCTACAGGAATAGAAGAGTGCGTAGACATCAAGCTATTTTCTGGCGCCGTTGCCGGAGAGGTAAGGTAAAAGTTATTCACATTCTCCGACTACTAAGCTATTTCCTAGCACTGTTGCCGGTGTGTGAGTGCTCGAAGCTATTTCCTTTAGATTCTGCAATTATATCTTTTTGTTTCTTGTTTTTATTTCACTAGTTAGGCTTAATGGAAAACAACAAAAAAATTAGAGATCTTTATCAAATTTATATTGAATTAGGACATGATGCTTTTGAAGAGAAAATTAAAAAAACCTATGGAAGTTTGTCTGCATAATAGTGGTAGTAATGTTATTAGTATAAATTTTTTTGACACCATTATTTTTAATGCTATGGAAAAACCCAAGCTTGGGGAAGCTAGTTTATATAAAAATAATCTTTTTTGCTCCTCAGCTTTGGATGAAGTATTTTGCCTTGATAATGCTTTGTCTCCAATATGTGGTAATTCGAATGATGCTTGTGATATTCCAAATCCACCTGTTGAAAGTATTCCTTTTAAAATACCTATGAAAATTGTTGAAAGGGTTATGAATGATCAGTATGTAGGGGATGGATCAGTCCATCCAAGTGTTCACTTGTCTAAACTTACAGAACTTTGTGAGTTATTTGAGATTGCAGGTTTATCAAGAGAAAATGTTATGAGGAAACTATTTCCATTGTCACTTAAGGACAAAGCAAAGGAATGTTATAGGATGCTGGATGAACAACCATCGAATTGGAAACAGCTTGAATCTCTCTTTTACTCTAAATTTTATCCTCTTCATGAAGTGCATCTAGATAGGAATCGCATTTATAATTTTTACCCCCATGATGATATAGAAAGCTCTAAGCTTGGGGATGAGGTGTTTGAAAATCCTTTTGCTACTGATGATTATATGTTTGATACATCTCCTTCTAGTAACAATGATGGTATGTTTACAGATGAACACACTTTGGAAGATAATTATTCTATTTCCTATGATGACACTATGCCTCCAATTTATGATGATTATAATGATGGATGTGATAGTTTTACTCCCACTATTACTAATAAAATTGATTATGCTTGTGTGGAGAGTAATGATACTTTTATGCATGTGGATCATGATAAGAATGCTTTATGCGATAGCTATATTGTTGAGTTTATCAATGATACCACTGAAAATTATTATGAGAGAGGGAGACATGGTTTTATATATCTCAATAATATTAAGTCACCTCTCTTTTTGTTGAAATTTTTGAAGTTGCACTTGCTTTGTCTTTCTATGATAGTAGCTTCATGCTTCAATAATTTGTTTTCTTACAAGATTCGTTTGCATAGAAAGTGGGTTAGACTTAAATGTGTTTGGTATTTGCTTTTTGATGCTCTCTTATATTCAACTCTCATCTTTATAAGAGCATCATGAAAATTATCATGCCTAGCTAAAAGGCTTTAAAGAAAAGCGCTCTTGGGAGACAACCCATTGTTTTATTTCTGCAATTTTTGTTTTATATTTGAGTCAAGGTGCTTGTTACTACTGTAGCAATACCTTTATATCTTTATTTTATTGCATTGTTGTGCCAAGTAAAGTCTTTGATAGAAAGTTGATACTAGATTTGGATTTCTGCGCAGAAACAGATTTTTAGCTGTCACGGTTTTGAGCTTTTCTCTCTGCAGAAAAATCGTAAAATCCTGAAAAAAATTCATGAGTAATCCTCAGATATGTACGCAACTTTCATTCAACTGGAGCTTTTCCATCTGAGCATGTTAAGTGCCTCGAAAAAATTCGTCTTTACGGACTGTTCTGTTTTTGACAGATTCTGCCTTTTATTTCGCATTGCCTCTTTTACTGTGTTTGAGTGGATTTCTTTGCTCCATTAAATTTCAGTAGCCTTGGGTAATGTCCGGAAGTGTTGGGAATGATTGTGTCCTTGCTGAACATGTGAATTTTTGATTATGCACTAACCCTCTAATGAGATTGCTTTGAGTTTGGTGTGAAGGAAGTTTTCAAGGATCAAGAGAGGAGGATGATACAATATGATCAAGAAGAGTGAAAAGTCTAAGCTTGGGGATGCCCCCGTGGGTCATCCCCATATATTCCAAGAAGACTCAAGCGTCTAAGCTTGGGGATGCCCAAGGCATCCCCTTCTTCATCGACAATTTATCAGGTCATCTCTAGTGAAACTATATTTTAATTCCGTCACATCTTATGCACTTTACTTGGAGCGTCTGTGTGCTTTTATTTTTGTTTTGTTATTTTCATTCTCTGAATAAATCGGATCCTAGCATGCTTGTGTGGGAGAGAGACACGCTCCGCTTTTTCATTTGAACACTTGTGTTCTTCGTTTTACTTTAATATTCATGGCGAAAGCTGAAAGCCTCGGACTTATTTTTATGTTTATGGCGAAAGCTGAAAGCCTCAGATTGATTGTTATTTGGTTGGAAACAGAAAATGCTTCATGTGGTAGTTGGTATATTGTCTTGAATAATTTGATACTTGGCAATTGTTTTGAGCTCTCAAGTAGATCATGTTTAAGCTCTTGCATCATGTAGTTTAAACCTATTAGTGGAGAACTATCGTAGAGCTTGTTGAAATTTGGTTTGCATGATTGGTCTCTCTAAGGTCTAGATATTTTCTGGTAAAAGTGTTTGAGTAACAAGGAAGACAAGTGTAGAGTCTTATAATGCTTGCAATATGTTTTTATGTAAGTTTTGTTGTACCGGTTTATACTTGTGTTTGCTTCAAACAACCTTGCTAGCCAAAGCCTTGTACCGAGAGGGAATGCTTCTCGTGCATCCAAAACCTTGAGCCAAAACCTATGTCATTTGTGTCCACCATAACTACCTACTATGTGGTATTTTTCTGCCATTCCAAGTAAATACTTCATGTGCTACCTTTAAACAATTCAAAACTTTATTACTCCTTATTTGTGTCAATGTTTTATAGCTCATGAGGAAGTATGTGGTGTTTTATCTTTCAATCTTGTTGGGCAGACTTTCACCAATGGACTAGTGGCATATACATCCGCTTATCCAATAATTTTGCAAAAAGAGTCGGCAACGGGGTGCCCAGCCCCAATTAATTAACTTTCATTAATAATTCTCTTCACATGTTTTGCCCTGATTTATCGGTAAGCAACTTAATTTTGCAATAGACACTCCTCCATGGTATGTGAAATGTTGGAAGGCACCCGAGGATTCGGTTAGCCATGGCTTGTGAAAGCAAAAGGTTGGGAGGAGTGTCATCTATAAATAAAACTAAAATACATGTGTAAACAAAAGAGAAGAGGGATGATCTACCTTGCTTGGTAGAGATAACGTCCTTCATGGGAGCCGCTCTTTGAAAGTACTGTTTGACAAGGGGGTTAGAGTGCCCACTACCATTCGTTGACAACAACAAACACCTCTCAAAACTTTATTTTTATGCTCTCTTTATGATTTCAAAACTTGAAAAGCTCTAGCACATGATTTAATCCTGCTTCCCTCTGCGAAGGGCCTTTATTTTACTTTATGTTGAGTCGGTTTACCTACTTCTTTCTATCTTAGAAGCAAACACTTGTGTCAACTTGTGTGCATTGATTCTTACATGCTTGCTTATTGCACTCATCATATTACTTTGTGTTGACAATTATCCATGAGATATACATGTTAAAAGTTGAAAGCAATTGCTGAAACTTAAATCTTCCTTTGTGTTGCTTCAAAACCTTTTATTAAGAATCTATTGCTTTATGAGTTAACTCTTATGCAAGACTTTTTGATGCTTGTCTTGAAAGTACTATTCATGAAAAGTTTTTGCTATATGATTCAGATTGTTTAGTCATTACCTATTTGTTAGCAAACTATAGACCATTGCTTTGAGTCACTTCATTCATCTCATATGCTTTACAATAGTATTGATCAAGATTATGTTGGTAGCATGTCAGCTTCAGAAATTATTCTTGTTATCGTTTACCTACTCGAGGGCGAGTAGAACTAAGCTTAGGGATGCTTGATACGTCTCCAACGTATCTATAATTTCTTATGTTCCATGCTAGTTTTATGCCAATAGCTACATGTTTTATATGCACTTTATATCATATTATGGCATTTATTGGACTAACCTATTAACAAGATGCCACGAGTGCCAGTTTACTGTTTATTATGTCCTGTTTATTGCGAGAAAAGGCCCAAAAACCAAAGTGCTTGGAAAAATTCGAGAAAAATTACAGAAATTCTATTTCGCGGAAGACCCACGGAGCCGGAAGGGCCGGCCGGAGGAGGCCCACGGCCTCCTCCCCATCCAGCGGCGCGGCCGGGGAGGGCGGCGCCGCCCTATGGGGTGGGCCCTCGGGCACCCCTCACGCCGCCCTTTCGCCTATATTAAGCTCCCGTCCCGAAAACCCTAAAGGGATCGACGATTTCTCCGGAAGAGTTCCGTAGCTCCGCCGCCACCAAAAACCCTAATTCGGGGGACGAAGTCTCGTTTCGGCACCTGTCGGGACGGGGAATTGCCCCGGAGCCATCTCCATCGACTCCATCGCCATCTTCATCGTCGTTGCTTGTCTCCCATGATGAGGAGGGAGTAGTTCTCCCCCGAGTCTGAGGGCTCTACCGGTAGCTATGTGGTTCATCTCTCTCTCCCATGGTGTGATCTTTATGTGATCATGAGCTTTGTAATCTAGTTGAATATGTAGATGTTACTCTTGTCTATTATGCACTCTAGAGGTTACTTTAATATGAACTCCGGAGTCACTCTCCACGGTGTGATGGTGACAAGTGTGCGCATCGTGTGTGATTCCTTTATGACGTTGTGGAGCTTGTTTACTCCGGCTTGAGGTGTGCTTTTGCAGCCCTACACAATGAATGGTGT
>NC_061508.1:78121848-78159775 GCF_022539505.1 Lolium rigidum | reverse complement strand
GAGGCGCCGCCACGCCAGGGCCGCGCGGCCGGGCGGGGCCCGCGCCGCCCTGTTGTGTGGGGCCCTCGTGCCGCCCTCTAAACCTGCCCTTCCGCCTACTTAAAGCCTTCGTCGCGAAAACCCCAAGACCGAGAGCCACGATACGGAAAACCTTCCGAGACGCCGCCGCCGCCAATCCCATCTCGGGGATTCAGAGATCGCTCTCCGGCACCTCTGCCTGAGAGGGGAATCATCTCCCGAGGTCTCTTCATCACCATGATCGCCTCCGGATCGATGTGTGAGTAGTTCACCCCTGGACTATGGGTCCATAGCGAGTAGCTAGATGGTTGTCTTCTCCTCTTGTGCTATCATGTTAGATCTTGTGAGCTGCCTATCATGATCAAGATCATCTATTTGTAATGCTACATGTTGTGTTTGTTGGGATCCGATGAATATGGAATACTATGTCAAGTTGATTATCAATCTATCATATATGTTGTTTATGTTCTTGCATGCTCTCCGTTGCTAGTAGAGGCTCGGCCAAGATTGATACTTGTGACTCCAAGAGTGAGTATTTATGCTCGATAGTGGGTTCATGCCTCCATTGAATCTGGGATGAAGTGACGTAAAGTTCTAAGGTTGTGGATGTGTTGTTGCCACTAGGGATAAAACATCGATGCTTTGTCTAAGGATATTTGTGTTGATTACATTACGCACCATACTTAATGCAATTGTCTCGTTGTTTGCAACTTAATACTGGAAGGGGTTCGGATGATAACCTCGAAGGTGGACTTTTTGGCATAGATGCATGATGGATAGCGGTCTATGTACTTTGTCGTAATGCCCCGATTAAATCTCATAGTACTCATCATGATATATGTATGTGCATTGTTATGCCTTCTTTATTTGTCAATTGCCCAACCGTAATTTGTTCACCCAACATGCATTTATCTTATGGGAGAGACACCACTAGTGAACCGTGGACCCCGGTCCATTCTTTACATCTGAAATACAATCTATCGCAATACTTGTTCTTTACTCGTTCTTCGCAAACAACCATCATCATCCACACTATACATCTAATCCTTTGTTTACGAGCAAGCCGGTGAGATTGACAACCTCACTCGTTACGTTGGGGCAAAGTACTTTGATTGTGTTGTGCAGGTTCCACGTTGGCGCCGGAATCCCCGGTGTTGCGCCGCACTACACTCCGCCACCAACAACCTTCACGTGTTCCTTGACTCCTACCGGTTCGATAACCTTGGTTTCTATCGAGGGAAAACTTGCTGCTCGTACGCATCACACCTTCCTCTTGGGGTTCCCAACGGACGTGTGTCTTGCACGCTATCAAGCTCTTTTCCGGCGCCGTTGCCGGGATCGAAGGAAAGTTACACCACAAAGATTTTCAACTCCCACGTCAACAGCTCTTTTTCTGGCGCCGTTGCCGGGGAGATCAAGACACGCTGCAAGGGGAGTCTCTCACATCCAATCTCTTTACTTTGTTTTTGTCTTGCTTTGTTTTACTTTATTTACTGCTTTGTTTGCTCTTATATCAAAAAATACAAAAAAAAATAGTTGCTAGCTTTACTTTATTTACTGTCTTGTTTGCGTTCTCCATATTAAAAACACACAAAAATTAGTTACTTGCATTTACTTTATTTTATTATCATGACTAGTCCTGTAGTTGTTACTCTATCACCTGAGGAATCGATCTTTACTTTTAAACAAGGTGGTGAAGAGAGTTTTAAAGAAGCTTGGTCTAGAATTTTTGATTCTTATAGTAAAACTGAACCTAAAATGACTTTAAGTTTGCTTCTTAGTAACTTTTATTTTGGGCTTATTCTTCGCTATAGATATGCCTTAGATGCTGTAGTGGGAGGAGATTTCCTTCACTGTGATGGGGATCAAGCTTTTAATGCCATAAAAAATTGGTTACATCATCTAGCTCCGCTAGTAATTTTGATCCATCTCTTGTTAGTATTTATAATAGATTGAACACTCTTGAGACAATTGTATCTTGCTTAAAAGAAGGGTATGGTCGGATTCGTGAGCATTTTGATTATGTTCCAATAAACTCTGAACCTTCAATGTGGGACCCTACTATTAAAGTTACTATTGATGGTAATATTTTTAATGCCCGTTGTGATATTATGACTAAATTTTGCCTTATGCCTGAAAGTATTTATGAATCTTTGACACTTTGGGGACTTACTGAAGGTGGAGAAGGAATAGATTTATAATTCCTAAGGGAATAGCTGAAGGAGTATTCACAACCCTTCTTGGAAGAACGGTATCCACTGATTATCTCGTTATTGAATGTGTAGGGACAGGACAAATCACACTTGGAAGATCCCTCGCTGAAACTCTTGGGAGCAACCATAGATGTGGAGAAAGGCACTCTAAATTCCTCTATACCGGGATGTGGTCATATATTCCCTAAACCAAAGAGTAAGAATAAGAGTAAGAAGGGTAGGCGCAAAGCCCCTGGTAAGAATGCTAACGCTTCATCTCTTGATAATACTTGATTCACACTTTCTGCGCCTAGCTGAAAGGCGTTAAAGAAAAGCGCTTATGGGAGACAACCCATCATTTTACTTCTGCACTTTTGTTTTATATTTGAGTATTGGAAGTTGTTACTACTGTAGCAACCTCTTCTTATCTTTATTTTATTGCATTGTTGTGCCAAGTAAAGTCTTTGATAGTAAAGTCAATACTAGATTTGGATTACTCGCACGTAAACAGATTTCTTGCTGTCACGAAATTGAGCCGCCCCTGCTGTAGAAAATTTAGAAAAATCTGCCAATTTACGTGCGTGATCCTCAGATATATACGCAACTTTCATTCAATTTGGGCATTTTCATCTGAGCAAGTTAAGTGCCCCTGAAAAATTCGTCTTTACTGGACTCGTTCTGTTTTGATAGATTCTGCATTTTATTTCGCATTGCCTGTTTTGCTATGTTTGATGGATTTCTTTGTTCCATTAACTTTCAAGTAGCTTTGTGCAATGTCCGAAGTGTTAAGAATGATTATGTCACCTCTGAATATATAAATTTTCAATTATGCACTAACCCTCTAATGAGTTTGTTTTGAGTTTGGTGTGGAGGAAGTTTTCAAGGGTCAAGAGAGGAGGATGATACAATATGATCAAGAAGAGTGAAAAGTCTAAGCTTGGGGATGCCCCCGTGGTTCATCCCCGCATATTTTAAGAAGACCCAAGCATCTAAGCTTGGGGATGCCCAAGGCATCCCTTCTTCATCGACAACTTATCAGGTCACCTCTAGTGAAACTATATTTTTATTCCGTCACATCTTATGTGCTTTACTTGGAGCGTCTGTTTGTTTTTATTTTTGTTTGAGTTTGAATAAAATCGGATCCTAGCATTCCTTGTTTGAGAGAGAGACACGCTCTGCTATTTCGTATGAACACATATGTTCTTAGCTTTACTCTTAATGTTCATTGCGAAGGTTGAAACTGTTTCTTTCATTGTTATATGGTTGGAAACAGAAAATGCTGCATGTGGTAAATGGTATAATGTCTTGAATAATTTGATACTTGGCAATTGTTGTGCTCATATAGATCATGTTTAAGCTCTTGCATCATGTACTTTGCACCTATTAATGAAGAACTACATAGAGCTTGTTAAAATTTGGTTTGCATGATTGGTCTCTAGAGTCTAGATATTTTCTCGGTTAAGGTGTTTGAACAACAAGGAGACGATGTAAAGTCTTATAATGCTTGCAATATGTTCATATGTAAGCTTTGCCGCACCGTTTTATACTTGAGTTTGCTTCAAACAACCTTGCTAGCCTAGCTTTGTATTGAGAGGAATTCTTCTCGTGCATCCAAATCCTTGAGCCAAATACTATGCCATTTGTGTCCACCATACCTACCTACTACATGGTATTTCTCTCGCCATTCCAAAGTACATTACTTGAGTGCTACCTTTAAAATTCTATTCTTTGCCTTTGCAATATATAGCTCATGGGAAAATAGCCTTAAAAACTATTGTGGTGAAGAATATGTAGCTATGTATCTTATTTCTTATAAGTTGCTTGTTGAGCGGTAACCATGTTTCGGGGACGCCATCAACTATTAACACCTTTGTTGAATATCATGTGAGTTGCTATGCATGTTCGTCTTGTCTCGAAGTAAGGGCGATTTTCATGATCAAATGGTTTGAGTATGCATATTGTTAGAGAAGAACATTGGGCCGCTAACTAAAGCCATGATCCATGGTGGAAGTTTCAGCTTTGGACAATTAATCCTCAATCTCTTATGAGAATTTTATTTGTTGTTGAATGCTTATGCATTAAAGAGGAGTCCATTATCTCGTTGTCTATGTTGTCCCGGTATGGATGTCTAAGTTGAGAATAATCAAAAGCGAGAAATCCAATGCGAGCTTTCTCCTTAGACCTTTGTACAAAGCGGCATAGAGGTACCCTTTGTGACACTTGGTTGAAACATATGTTATGCAATGACAATCCGTGTTAATCCAAGCTAATTAGGACAAGGTGCGAGCACTATTGGTATACTATGCATGAGGCTTGCAACTTATAGGATATCTTATACATAACACATATGATTTATTACTACCGTTGACAAAATTGTTTCTATGTTTTCAAAATGAAAAGCTCTAGCACAAAAATAGTAATCCATGCTTCCTCTCGCGAAGGGCCATTCTTTTACTTTATTGTTGAGTCAGTTTACCTATTCTTTCTATCTTAGAAGCAAACACTTGTGTGAACTGTGTGCATTAAATCTTACATGTTTACCTATTGCACTTGTTATATTACTTTGTGTTGACAATTATCCATGAGATATATATGTTAAAGTTGAAAGCAACTGCTGAAACTTATATCTTTCTTTGTGTTGCTTCAAAGCTTTTTACTAAGAATCTATTGCTTTATGAGTAACTCTTATGCAAGTCTTATTGATGCTTGTCTTGAAAGTACTATTCATGAAAAGTCTTTGCTATATGATTCAGTTGTTTACTCATTGTCTTCACCATTGCTTTGAATCGCTGCATTCATCTCATATGCTTTACAATAGTATTGATCAAGATTATGATAGCATGTCACTTCACAAATTATCCTTGTTATCGTTTACCTACTCGAGGGCGAGTAGGAACTAAGCTTAGGGATGCTTGATACGTCTCAAACGTATCTATAATTTCTTATGTTCCATGCTACTTTTATGATGATACTCACATGTTTTATACACATTATATGTCATTCTTATGCATTTTCCGGCACTAACCTATTGACGAGATGCCGAAGAGCCCGTTGCTATTTTCTGCTGTTTTTGGTTTCAGAAATCCTACAAAGGAAATATTCTCGGAATTGGACGAAATCAACGCCTGTGGTCTTATTTTTCCACGAAGCTTCCGTAAGACCGAAAGGATTACGAAGCGGGGCGACGAGGCGCCGCCACGCCGAGCGCCGCGCGCCGTGGCTGGGCCCGCGCCGCCCTGTTGTGTGGGGCCCTCGTGTCGCCCCTAAACCTGCCCTTCCGCCTACTTAAAGCCTTCGTCGCGAAAACCCCGCACCGAGAGCCACGATACGGAAAACCTTCCGAGACGCCGCCGCCGCCAATCCCATCTCGGGGGATTCGAGAGATCGCCTCCGGCACCCTCGCCGAGAGGGGAATCATCTCCCGGAGGTCTCTTCATCACCATGATCGCCTCCGGATCGATGTGTGAGTAGTTTACCCCTGGACTATGGGTCCATAGCAGTAGCTAGATGGTTGTCTTCTCCTCTTCTGCTATCATGTTAGATCTTGTGAGCTGCCTATCATGATCAAGATCATCTATTTGTAATGCTACATGTTGTGTTTGTTGGGATCCGATGAATATGGAATACTATGTCAAGTTGATTATCAATCTATCATATATGTTGTTTATGTTCTTGCATGCTCTCCGTTGCTAGTAGAGGCTCGGCCAAGTTGATACTTGTGACTCCAAGAGGGAGTATTTATGCTCGATAGTGGGTTCATGCCTCCATTGAATCTCGGGACGATGAGAGAAAGTTCTAAGGTTGTGGATGTGTCGTTGCCACTAGGGATAAAACATCGATGCTTTGTCTAAGGATATTTGTGTTGATTATATTACACACCATATACTTAATACAATTGTCTCGTTGTTTGCAACTTAATACCGGAAAGGGTTCGGATGATAACCTCGAAGGTGGACTTTTTAGGCATAGATGCATGTTGGATAGCGGTCTATGTACTTTGTCGTAATGCCCTGATTAAATCTCATAGTACTCATCATGATATATGTATGTGCATTGTTATGCCTTCTTTATTTGTCAATTGCCCAACTGTAATTTATTCACCCAACATGCATTTATCTTATGGGAGAGACACCACTAGTGAACTGTGGACCCCGGTCCATTCTTTACATCTGAAATACAATCTACTGCAATACTTGTTCTTTACTGTTCTTCGCAAACAACCATCATCATCCACACTATACATTTAATCCTTTGTTTACAGTAAGTCCAGTGAGATTGACAACCTCACTCGTTACGTTGGGGCAAAGTACTTTGATTGTGTTGTGCAGGTTCCACGTTGGCACCGAATCCCCGGTGTTGCTCCGCACTACACTCCGCCACCAACAACCTTCACGTGTTCCTTGACTCCTACTGGTTCGATAACCTTGATTTCTTACTGAGGGAAAACTTGCTGCTGTACGCATCACACCTTCCTCTTGGGGTTCCCAACGGACGTGTGTCTTGCACGCTATCAGATGCTAAAATATTAATTTTTGTCTCCGCGTCCGTTTACGTCTGGGGTGGCTCCAGCGGGGCGACGCATTTATTTTTCTTATTTTTTCTTTTCTCCATTTAAACATAGTTCCAAATATTATATATTGGAACATGATTTTACACAAGCTAATACATAGTTTGGAACATGGTTTACACAAAAGTAATACATAGTTTGAACCATGGTTGACATAAATAAAACATTGCAAAATGAGGAAACCAGTTGTGTTGATTTCCGTATGTTCGCTGCCAAGAAAGAACATTCGAGGGCACACACAGTCACCCAAACTGGAAAATCCAGCTGGTGTCGGTGGCCCTATTGGTTCTTTCGAGGACGAACATCCAGAAACCTCGACTACTGGATTCGTCTGGCCCGTAGCCATATTCGCTGCAAAGAAAGAACAATCTAAAGATCTAACTATCGGTGTCCGAGCCGGATTCACCGGTGTGGTAGTGCCTCCGGCACGCCGTGTCGTCAAACACCTTGACGATCATCTCGCCATCACCTTCGTAGAGGAAGGTGAGCTGGCAGCCGCGCTCGAGCTCGAGGTCGCAGGCGAACTTGTCCCACCCGGTGTGCAGGTACATCTTGCCCTGCCCGTCGAACAAGACCTCGACAGCCACGGCAGAGGTTGCAGCCGGCCTCCCGAAGCCGCAACCGCGCCGCTCGACGCCATCGACGAACTCAGCGAACTTGTCCGGGAGCCACTTGATGCCGAGTGGATCGTCGTCGATGCGGAGGAGGAACTCGAAGCAGCGGTCCTCCTACGAAGATGAGGAGGCCACATGCGACAGCGACCGTGGTTTCGTAGCTGCTCCACCACGGCGGCCCCTGCCCCGGCTACGGCCCCGGGGGCGCCCAGCACCGCAGCCTCGACCGCCTCGCTGGCCACCAGGTCCGGCCATGGACTTCCTCGCAGGCCTGACTGCGTCGCAGGAAGAGCTAGGCAGCGCTACGGTGGAGCTTGTGGCGGCTAGGGTTTGTTTGGAGGAGTGGATGAGGAAGAAGAAGGTGTGTCCTCTTTATATAGGCCGGAGGCAGGAGACGGTCGCGGGACGCGTAGCGTCGCCATTAACTTCGTTGGCGGAGGTGCGCGGCAGTCGAGGCATCGCCATTAACGTGGCGTAGACTGCCAAAGCGACGCAGCGGCGCCAGTCGTAGGTGCGCCTGAGAAGACGCATCGACGCAGGGTCGCTGCCAGGCAGGCCCGACGAAACGTCCACCAGACGCGAGCGGACACTTTCGGCGTTCGTGCAGCGTCCGCAGAGACACATCCGAGGCGCATATTTGGGCCAGGTTTGCGTCGCCGCAGACGGCCCGATCACTTTGCGTCGCCCCGCTGGAGGAGGGCCCAGACGCATTTCCGGTCACGGCATTTTCAGGCATCTCCAGCGGCGCGACGCAAGCAGACAATGCGCGACCGTTTGCGTCCGCGCGGACCGGAAATGCGTCTGCACCCTGCTCCAGCGAGGCGACGCATCGTGTCCGTGGCGTCTGATACGTCTCCAACGTATATATAATTTCTTATGTTCCATGCTAGTTTTATGCCGATAGCTACATGTTTTATATGCACTTTATTTCATATTATGGCATTTATTGGACTAACCTATTAACAAGATGCCACAGTGCCAGTTTCTGTTTATTATGTCTCGTTTATTGCGTAAAAGGCCCAAAAATCAAAGTGCTCCTGAAAAATCCGGAAAAATTACATGAAATTCTATTTCGCCGTAAGACCCACGTGAGCCGAAGGGCCAGGCCAGAGGAGGCCCACGGCCTCCTCCCCATCCACTAGCGCGGCCAGAGGGGGCGGCGCCGCCCTATGGGGTGGGCCCCTCGGGCACCCCTCGCGCCGCCCTTTCGCCTATATTAAGCTCCTGCCCTGAAAACCCTAAAGGGATCGACGATTTCTCTAGAAGAGTTACGTAGCTCCGCCGCCACCAAAACCCTAATTCGGGGATAGAAGTCTCGTTTCGGCACCCTACCGGGATGGGGATTTGCCCCCGAGCCATCTCCATCGACTCGCATCGCCATCTTCATCATTGTTGCTCGTCTCCCATGATGAGGAGGGAGTAGTTCCCCCTGAAGGCTGAGGGCTCTACCGGTAGCTATGTGGTTCATCTCTCTCTCCCATGGTGTGATCTTTATGTGATCATGAGCTTTGTAATCTAGTTGAATATGTAGATGTTACTCTTGTCTATTATGCACTCTAGAGGTTACTTTAATATGAACTCCGGAGTCACTCTCCACGGTGTGATGGTGACAGTGTGCGCATCGTGTGTGATTCCTTTATAATGTTGTGGAGCTTGTTTACTCCGGCTTGAGGTGTGCTTTTACAGCCCTACACAATAAATGGTGTTTGTTATCCAACAAGAGAGTGTTTGAGAGTAGCATTTATTTATTCAATTATGTGATCATTGTTGAGAGTGTCCACTAGTGAAAGTATGATCCCTACGCCTTGTTTCTAAGCATTGAAACACCGTTTCCAACAAGTTCTGCTACATGTTTCGCTTGCTGCCATTTTTATTTCAGATTGCAATTACTACTTATAATCATCCATATTACTTGTATTTCACTATCTCTTTGCCGAACTAGTGCACCTATACATCTTACAAGTGTATTAGGTGTGTTGGGGACACAAGAGACTTCTTGTATCTTAATTGCATGGTTGCTTGAGAGGGATATTTTTGACCTCTACCTCCCTGAGTTCGATAAACCTTGGGTGATTCACTTAAGGGAAACTTGCTGCTGTTCTACGAACCTCTCGCTCTTGGAGGCCCAACACTGTCTACAGAATAGAAGCGTGCGTAGACATCAAGCTATTTTCTGGCGCCGTTGCCGGGGAGGTAAGGTAAAAGGTATTCACATCCTCCGACTACTAAGCTATTTCCTAGCACTGTTGCCGGTGTGTGAGTGCTCAAAGCTATTTCCTTTAGATTTTGCAATTATATCTTTTTGTTTCTTGTTTTTATTTCACTAGTTAGGCTTAATGGAAAACAACAACAAAATTAGAGATCTTTATGAAATTTATATTGAATTAGGACATGATGCTTTTGAAGAGAAAATTAAAAAAACCTATGGAAGTTTGTCTGCATAATAGTGGTAGTAATGTTATTAGTATAAATTTTTTTGACACCATTATTTTTAATGCTATGGAAAAACCCAAGCTTGGGGAAGCTAGTTTATATAAAAATAATCTTTTTTGCTCCTCAGCTTTGGATGAAGTATTTTGCCTTGATAATGCTTTGTCTCCAATGTGTGGTAATTCGAATGATGCTTGTGATATTCCAAATCCACCTTTTGAAAGTATTCCTTTTAAAATACCTATGAAAATTGTTGAAAGGGTTATGAATGATCAGTATGTAGGGGATGGATCAGTCCATCCAAATGTTCACTTGTCTAAACTTACAGAACTTTGTGAGTTATTTGAGATTGCAGGTTTATCAAGAAAAATGTTATGAGGAAACTATTTCCATTGTCACTTAAGGACAAAGCAAAGGAATGGTATATGATGCTGGATGAACAACCATCGAATTGGAAACAGCTTGAATCTCTCTTTTACTCTAAATTTTATCCTCTTCATGAAGTGCATCTAGATAGGAATCGCATTTATAATTTTTACCCCCATGATGATATAGAAAGCTTTAAGCTTGGGGATGAGGTGTTTGAAAATCCTTTTGCTACTGAGGATTATATGTTTGATACATCTCCTTCTAGTAACAATGATGGTATGTTTACAGATGAACACACTTTGGAAGATAACTATTCTATTTCCAATGATGACACTATGCCTCCAATTTATGATGATTATAATGATGGATGTGATAGTTTTACTCCCACTATTACTAATAAAATTGATTATGCTTGTGTGGAGAGTAATGATACTTTTATGCATGTGGATCATGATAAGAATGCTTTATGCGATAGCTATATTGTTGAGTTTATCAATGATACCACTGAAAATTATTATGAGAGAGGGAGACATGGTTTTATATATCTCAATAATATTAAGTCACCTCTCTTTTTGTTGAAATTTTTGAAGTTGCACTTGCTTTGTCTTTCTATGATAGTAGCTTCATGCTTCAATAATTTGTTTTCTTACAAGATTCATTTGCATAGAAAGTGGGTTAGACTTAAATGTGTTTGATATTTGCTTTTTGATGCTCTCTTATATTCAACTCTCATCTTTATAAGAGCATCATGAAAATTATCATGCCTAGCTAAAAGGCTTTAAAGAAAAGCGCTGTTGGGAGACAACCCATTGTTTTATTTCTGCAATTTTTGTTTTATATTTGAGTCAAGGTGCTTGTTACTACTGTAGCAATACCTTTATATCTTTATTTTATTGCATTGTTGTGCCAAGTAAAGTCTTTGATAGAAAGTTGATACTAGATTTGGATTTCTCGCAGTAAACGCATTTTTAGTCGTCACGGTTTTGAGCTTTTCTCTCTGCAGAAAAATCGTAAAATCCCGAAACAATTCATGAGTAATCCTCGGATATGTACGCAACTTTCATTCAACTCGGAGCTTTTCCATCCGAGCATGTTAAGTGCCTCGAAAAAATTCATCTTTACGGACCGTTCTGTTTTTGACAGATTCTGCCTTTTATTTCGCATTGCCTCTTTTACTGTGTTTGAGTGGATTTCTTTGCTCCATTAAATTTCAAGAGCCTTGGGTAATGTCCAGAAGTGTTGGGAATGATTGTGTCCATGCTGAACATGTGAATTTTTGATTATGCACTAACCCTCTAATGAGATTGCTTTGAGTTTGGTGTGAAGGAAGTTTTCAAGGATCAAGAGAGGAGGATGATACAATATGATCAAGAAGAGTGAAAAGTCTAAGCTTGGGGATGCCCCCGTGGGTCATCCCCATATATTCCAAGAAGACTCAAGCGTCTAAGCTTGGGGATGCCCAAGGCATCCCCTTCTTCATCGACAATTTATCAGGTCATCTCTAGTGAAACTATATTTTAATTCCGTCACTTCTTATGCACTTTACTTGGAGCGTCTGCGTGCTTTTATTTTTGTTTTGTTATTTTTATTCTCTGAATAAATCGGATCCTAGCATGCTTGTGTGGGAGAGAGACACACTCCGCTTTTTCATTTGAACACTTGTGTTCTTCGTTTTACTTTAATATTCATGGCGAAAGCTGAAAGCCTCAGCACTTATTTTTTATGTTTATGGCAAAAGCTGAAAGCCTCAGCATTGATTGTTATTTGGTTGGAAACAGAAAATGCTTCATGTGGTAGTTGGTATATTGTCTTGAATAATTTGATACTTGGCAATTGTTTTGAGCTCTCAAGTAGATCATGTTTAAGCTCTTGCATCATGTAGTTTAATCCTATTAGTGGAGAACTATCGTAGAGCTGGCTGAAATTTGGTTTGCATGATTGGTCTCTCTAAGGTCTAGATATTTTCTGGTAAAAGTGTTTGAGTAACAAGGAAGACAGTGTAGAGTCTTATAATGCTTGCAATATGTTTTTATGTAAGTTTTGCTGTACCGGTTTATACTTGTGTTTGCTTCAAACAACCTTGCTAGCCAAAGCCTTGTACTCGAGAGGGAATGCTTCTCGTGCATCCAAAACCTTGAGCCAAAACCTATGTCATTTGTGTCCACCATAACTACCTACTATGTGGTATTTTTCTGCCATTCCAAGTAAATACTTCATGTGCTACCTTTAAACAATTCAAAACTTTATTACTCCTTATTTGTGTCAATGTTTTATAGCTCATGAGGAAGTATGTGGTGTTTTATCTTTCAATCTTGTTGGGCAAACTTTCACCAATGGACTAGTGGCATATACATCCGCTTATCCAATAATTTTGAAAAAAGAGCTGGCAACGGGGTGCCCAGCCCCAATTAATTAACTTTTATTAATAATTCTCTTCACATGTTTTGCCCTGATTTATCAAGTAAGCAACTTAATTTTGCAATAGACACTCCTCCATGGTATGTGAAATGTTGGAAGGCACCCAAGGATTCGGTTAGCCATGGCTTGTGAAAGCAAAAGGTTGGGAGGAGTGTCATCTATAAATAAAACTAAAATACATGTGTAAACAAAAGAGAAGACGGATGATCTACCTTGCTGGTAGAGATAACGTCCTTCATGGGAGCCGCTCTTTGAAAGTCCGTTTGACAAGGGGGTTAGAGTGCCCACTACCATTCGTTGACAACAACAAACACCTCTCAAAACTTTATTTTTATGCTCTCTTTATGATTTCAAAACTTGAAAAGCTCTAGCACATGATTTAATCCTCGCTTCCCTCTCGCGAAGGGCCTTTATTTTACTTTATGTTGAGTCAGTTTACCTACTCCTTTCTATCTTAGAAGCAAACACTTGTGTCAACTGTGTGCATTGATTCTTACATGCTTGCTTATTGCACTCATCATATTACTTTGTGTTGACAATTATCCATGAGATATACATGTTAAAAGTTGAATGCAATTGCTGAAACTTAAATCTTCCTTTGTGTCGCTTCAAAACCTTTTATTAAGAATCTATTGCTTTATGAGTTAACTCTTATGCAAGACTTTTTTATGCTTGTCTTGAAAGTACTATTGATGAAAAGTTTTTGCTATATGATTCAGTTGTTTAGTCATCACTTATTTGTTAGCAAACTATAGAACATTGATTTGAGTCACTTCATTCATCTCATATGCTTTACAATAGTATTGAGGAAGATTATGTTGGTAGCATGTCACTTCAGAAATTATTCTTGTTATCGTTTACCTACTCGAGGACGAGTAGAACTAAGCTTGGGGATGCTTGATACGTCTCCAACGTATCTATAATTTCTTATGTTCCATGCTAGTTTTATGCCAATAGCTACATGTTTTATAGGCACTTTATATAATATTATGGCATTTATTGGACTAACCTATTAACAAGATGCCACAATGCAGCGTTCGTTTATTATGTCTCGTTTATTGCGTAAAAGGCCCAAAAATCAAAGTGCTTGAAAAAATTCGAGAAAAATTACAGAAATTCTATTTCGCCGTAAGACCCACGGAGCCGTAAGGGTTGCCAGGCGTAGGAGGCCCACGGCCTCCTCCCCATCCACTGGCGCGGCCAGGAGGGGGGCGGCGCCGCCCTATGGGGTGGGCCCCTCGGGCACCCCCTCGCGCCGCCCTTTCGCCTATATTAAGCTCCTGCCCTGAAAACCCTAAAGGGATCGACGATTTCTCCAGAAGAGTTCCGTAGCTCCGCCGCCACAAAAAACCCTAATTCGGGACGAAAGTCTCCGTTTCGAGCACCCTCACGGGACGGGGAATTGCCCCGGAGCCATCTCCATCGACTCCATCGACATCTTCATCGCCGTTGCTCGTCTCCCATGATAAGGAGGGAGTAGTTCTCCCCGAGGCCGAGGGCTCCTACCGGTAGCTATGTGGTTCATCTCTCTCTCTCTCCCATGGTGTGATCTTTATGTGATCATGAGCTTTGTAATCTAGTTGAATATGTAGATGTTACTCTTGTCTATTATGCACTCTAGAGGTTACTTTAATATGAACTCCGGAGTCACTCTCCACGGTGTGATGGTGACAGTGTGCGCATCGTGTGTGATTCCTTTATAACGTTGTGGAGCTTGTTTACTCCGGCTTGAGGTGTGCTTTTGCAGCCCTACACAATAAATGGTGTGAAGGATAACGTTGCATAGAAAACAAAAAATTTCCTACCGCGAACACGCAATCCAAGCCAAGATGCAATCTAGAAGACGGTAGCAACGAGGGGGTATCGAGTCTCACCCTTGAAGAGATTCCAAAGCCTACAAGATGAGGCTCTTGTTGCTGCGGTAGACGTTCACTTGCCGCTTGCAAAAGCGCGTAGAAGATCTTGATCACGATCTGTTCGGCGCCACGAACGGGCAAGCACCTCCGTACTCGGTTACACGTTCGGTTGTTGATGAAGACGACGTCCACCTCCCCGCTCCAGCGGGCAGCGGAAGTAGTAGCTCCTCTTGAATCCGACAAAGACGACGGCGTGGTGTCGGTGGCGGTGGAGAACTCCGGCGGAGCTTCGCTAAAGCACGCGGGAGCTATGGAGGAGAAGGGGGGCGGCTAGGGTTTGGGAGGGGTTGGCCGGCCACTCAAGGGGGGCGGCCAGGCTGTGGTCTTGGGGTGGCCGGCCCCTCCCCTTGGCCCCTCATTATATAGGTGGAACCCCAAGAGGTGGTGTCCAAGTCTTCGAATAAGACCCGAACCAAAAACCTTCCATAGGAGGGGGAAACCTAGCCAAGCTAGGACTCCCACCAAGGTGGGAGTTCCACCTCCCATGTGGGGTGGCCGGCCCCCTAAGGGGGAGTCCACTTGGGACTCCTCCCCCACTAGGGTTGGCCGGCCATGGAGGTGGAGTCCCATGTGGACTCCACCTTCCTTGGTGGTTTCTTCCTGACTTTTCTAGAACCTTCCATAGAACCTTCCGCGACATTTTATTCACATAAAATGACATCCTATATATGAATCTTATTCTCCGGACCATTCCGAACTCCTCGTGATGTCCGGGATCACATCCGGACTTCGAACAAATATTCCAACTCCATTCCATATTCAAGAACTACCATTTCAACATCCAACTTTAAGTGTGTCACCCTACGGTCTCGTGAACTATGCGGACATGGTTGAGTACTCACTCCGACCAATAACCAATAGCGGGATCTCGGAGATCCATAATGGCTCCCACATATTCAACGATGACTTTAGTGATCGAATGAACCATTCACATACGATACCAATTCCTTTTGTCACGCGATATTTTACTTGTCCGAGGTTTGATCTTCGAGTATCACTCCATACCTTGTTCAACCTCGTTTCCCGACAAGTACTCTTTACTCGTACCGTGGTATGTGGTCTCTTATGAACTCATTCATATGCTTGCAAGACATTAGACGACATTCCACCGAGAGGGCCCAGAGTATATCTATCCGTCATCGGGATGGACAAATCCCACTCGTTGATCCATATGCCTCAACTCATACTTTCCGGATACTTAATCCCACCTTTATAGCCACCCATTTACGCGAAGTGGTGTTTGGTGTAATCAAAGTACCTTTCCGGTATAAGTGATTTACATGATCTCATGGTCATAAGGACTAGGTAACTATGTATCGAAAGCTTATAGCAAATAACTTAATGACAAGATCTTATGCTACGCTTAATTGGGTGTGTCCATTACATCATTCATACAATGATATAACCTTGTTATTAATAACATCCAATGTTCATGATTATGAAACTAATCATCCATTAATCAACAAGCTAGTTAAGAGGCATACTAGGGACTTCTTGTTGTCTACATATCACACATGTACTAATGTTTCTAGTTAATACAATTATAGCATGATATATAAACATTTATCATAAACATAAAGATATAAATAATAACCACTTTATTATTGCCTCTAGGGCATATCTCCTTCAGTCTCCCACTTGCACTAGAGTCAATAATCTAGTTTACATTTGTAAAGATATAACACCTTGGCCTTATGGTGCTTTATCATGTATTGCTCACGGGAGAGGTTTTTAGTCAATCGGATCCGACACGCCGTAAACGTATGTATTTTGTAATTCATTTGCGTCTTCAACGCATCACTCATTTCCAAATGAGTCGGCATTAAATATGTTTGATCTTCCGGTGGAACCTTAATTCCGCTGTCTGAAATATGTCACTAATATTGTCACACACAATATAGCTTCAAAGTTCCGACTCGTTTGAACTTCACCAAGTTCTCAAAGAACCTCTTGACTTAACATCCTTTGTCATTGTCAAAATAATGACATACTCTGCCTTCTTTTGTAGAATCCGTCACAATATTTAGAACTCTTCTAAATCTAGCATAGACAACTTCTAGCTCATTGTGCTACCTTTTAAACAACACTTAGTTTAATTTGAGATTGAAATTATATTTTATATGTGACAAAACCAATATCGGTGTAACACCTCATGCTGATTTGTTTGTCATTTCTTCATACAAAAATATATATATATATCCTTAGTTCTTCTAAAGTACTCAAGGATATTCTTATCAGTCGTCCAATGATCATCATATGAATCATTCTCGTATATGCTCATAACACTTTATAGCACATGATATCTCGATTGTGTACATATTATTCGTGATCTATAATCACTCATGTGTTTTTACTCATTGAGTGTCGGATACACTCAAGTCTTGTTAAACCTTCACATGACAAGAACATTTTCTTAATATTTCTATATTGAACTACTTCAATATCCATCATATGTACTTTGACTTAAACTTATTTATATGTTTCAATCTATCTTCATAGATCTTGACACTAAATATGTTTCAGTCCAAATCCTTTCATTGAAGTTAATTTTCAATGAAACCTTTTAATCAAGTATATAATTACATCATTTATAACCAACTATATGTCATCTACATAAGTATTATAAATATGTCTCAGCGCTCCCACTTAATCTCTTGCAAATGCAAGCCTCTTCATCGTCTTTGATGAAATCAAAAAATTCTTTGACTATTTCATCTCGGTGAAGATTCAACTCCGCGATACTTACTTCATCCAATTGAAGTTCGTATACCTGTCTAGTATTCCACGGACCAGACAAAACTCTTGGTTGTATCTTGTATACACCTTTAATACATACTTCGATAAGTAATGTATTTTGCCATCCTTCTAACATATCTCATAAAAGAAATATGTAGTGATTACTAGAATAATCCATATAGACTATAAGCATTGCTACAGAAGATCTAATCTTGTCGTAGTCAACTCTTTGAACTTTGTCGTAAACAACTTTTCGACAAGTCAAGCTTTTTCAAAGATATTTCATCCAAGTCCATCAATTTTATAGATCCATTTACTTTCAAAAAGTATTCATCTATCTTGGATTTCATGGCGTATAGCCATTTTAACTGAGTCGTGGCCCATCATAACTTCTTTGTTTGTAGTTGGTTTATCATTTGTTCAAAATCAATCCTTTGTTCACAAATCATTTATTTGATCACAAAGTAAACCATACCTACAAGATTCAATATGTACTTCGATCTCCATGGCTAAAACACTTTGTAGTCATGGGAGCCATGATCGTTATGGCCGCTTCCGAAACCAATTCCGATGCTGCGCTACTCTGATCATTATGCTCATGTTCATAAACCTTATCAAATTATATTGTCCTCCCACTCAAATACTTCACTAGAAACAATTTCTCGAAATAAGAAACATTGACAAACACTTTTGTCTTTGTCTTGTGGGAAGAATTCCCAATTAAATCTCTGGGATAACCAACAAAGACATTCATCCGATTTTGGTTGTAAACTCTTAGACCAAAATTTAAAGAAAAGACTATTAGGGTTTATACCCATACCATAACTTGTATGGTGTCATTTCAATGGATCATGATGATGCTCTATTTAGTGTAAAAGCGGTAGTCACTAAAGCATAATCCACAAAAATATAATGGCGTCATAATATTTTATCACATCATTAATCCAACAAGGTTTGGATACATATCTCGGATACTATATCATCATTATGATACTCCAAGAAATGTGAGTTGTAGAACAATTTCATAACTCTCTTAGATGTTCGCTAAAACTCGTAATTCAAATATTTCCACCATGATCCAATCATAGATATTTGATTTTTCTATTACGATGATTTCCACTTCATGCTGAAATTTATTTGAATCCTATTCAAATGTTTCAAACTTTTCCTTATTGAATATATCCACATATATACTCAATTCATTGTTTGAAAGTTTTCATGAAGTAGAAGAATCTTCCGCACACAACTATGCCCAGTGAACCACATATATCATTATGTATGTTTTCACTAAGTTAGTTGCCCGTTCAACTCTTCGGCCTATGAACGGTATTTCAGTCATTACCTTTTAGAAAAGATTTTGCAAGTGCCAAACGATTCAACAAATCGAATGACTCCAAAAATCCATTTGCATGGAGTTCCTTCATGCGATCCTTTCTAACATGACCTAAATTGCGGTTCCACAAATAAGTGGAATTCAAATCATTTGCCTTATGGCATTTTTAGCGTCGGTGTTATGTATGTGTGTTTCACCATTAAGATTTATAATAACTTATCCATCGTACATGGAGTAATGTCATAATTTGAACAACTCATTGTTTTCATTTGACCAGAGCAAAATAACAATTATTAAGTTCTTTATTATAAATTCTAAGGGCTAGATAGAATGCCAACGACGAACATAATAACACTTTATTTTGTTCCGTACGTGCATTTCTATCATATTCCTTGTCACTACTTAGGCCATTGTATTCTTGTATTGCGTTGTTTTGTATGACACTTCATACCAACCAATATGGTACTAATACCCAAGAATTTCATTGTGTGACTTAACAAGGAATACAACCATAACATGTATATCATTTATATACACCCGAGCTAGACTTTCTAGTCTTTTCTTTTCTTTTGCCAAAATATCTTTTGCAGTTTCTATTTTAGCTTTCCTCATTATTCAGAAAAACATTTCAACATCAATAACTTCTAGGTTTGTTGGTCAAATACCAATAACCTTGAGGTTCTTACTTTGAAGTTGATCATCATATGACAAGTGTTTCAGATTTCACTATTAGTAAATTTGTAATACGATGAACAATTTCACTCATAATTTTATCCATCAATTCATGATAACTTTCCGAGACCATGTCTGTACATGCTAGGCTCATAAAGTTTAAACCTTAGTATTCGCATATGCAAATCTGGCTTGCACCCGTTGGAAGCACACGTAGAATCTATAACACCCGATCATCACGTGATGCTTCGAAACGACGAGTCTTTAGCAACGGTGCATACTAAGGATAATCACTTCATGGATATGCGAATATCGTTAGTGCCCCAATAGTTGGAGGATTGGGACGCCTTGCGTCTTCAACCTTCGTACATTCCCATAAAACTTATGAGTTTATGTAGTCTCACCAAATTTATATTCTATCATCTTGCAATAAGGTCTTAGATATCACATATATCTCGTACCTTGATTATTTCGAAAACTAAATTTTCAGCTCCTTACTTTTCAAACAGATTTGAACTTCAAGTTTCACTGGAGACAAGATAACTTTAGGTACTAATTAAAACCATAGCTCTCTCGAATCAACAAAGTGAGTTTTACTAAAAGTTTGCAATAGGACTTAATCATTTCTTGATTCATTAACAATACGGTACTAATCCGTAAAGTTTCTAGTCAGATTTTAACAGTATTTCTATCTCAATTATAAGACTAGCGCATAGTAGTAAACGGATGCCAATACTACAAAATTAATTCAAAATACTACTCAGACTATGTTTATGATAATTAGTTCATGTTTTAATCTAATTACTAATGAACTCCCACTTAATACAACATCCCTCATAGTTGTAAAGTGGTACACGATCCAAATCCACTACACCAAAACCGATCATCACGTGAGATGATGTAGTTTCAATGGTGAACATCAACATGTTGATCATATCATCCATATGACTCGTGTTCAACCTTTCGGTTTCCATTGTCCCGAGGCCATGTCCGTACATGCTAGGCTCGTCAAGCAAACCCAAGTATTCCGCGTGTGCAACATGGCTTACACCCGTTGTATGTTGAGTTTATCACACCCGATCATCACGAGATGCTTCAAAACGTCAAACAATGCAACGGTGCATACGAGGGGAGAACACTTTATTATCTTGATATTAATGTGAGGGATCATCTTATAATGCTACCGTCGCGTTCTAAGCAAAATAAGATGCATAAAGGATTAACATCACATGCAATTCATATGTGATATGATATGGCCCTTTTGTCTTTGCGCCTTTGATCTTCATCTCCAAAGCACGGACATGATCTCCATCATCAACGGGCATGATCTCCATCATCGTCGGCGTAGCGTCAAGGTCCATGGCGCCATCCTCATGGTTGTTCACCTCATGTAGAAACTATTACAACTACTTTGATATACTACTCAACATGAATTTTAAAGACAACCATAAGGCTCCTGCCGGTTGCCACAATACAATAATGATCATCTCATACATATTCATCATCACATCATGGCCGTATCACATCACCAAACCCTGCAAAAACAAGTTAGACGTCTCTAATTTGGTTTGCATATTTTACGTGGTTTAGGGTTTTCGAGAGAGATCTAATCTACCTACGAACATGAACCACAACGGTGATACTAATGTTGTCAATAGAAGAGTAAATTGAATCTTCACTATAGTAGGAGAGACAGACACCCGCAAAGCCTCTTATGCAATACAAGTTGCATGTCGAACGAGGAACAAGTCTCATGAACGCGGTCATGTAAAGTTAGTCCGGGCCGCTTCATCCCACTATGCCACAAATATGCAAAGTACTCAAACTAAAGATAACAAGAGCATCAACGCCCACAAAACCATTGTGTTCTACTCGTGCAACCATCTATGCATAGACACGGCTCTGATACCACCGAAGGATAACGTTGCATAGAAAACAAAAATTTTCCTACCGCGAACACGCAATCCAAGCCAAGATGCAATCTAGAAGACGGTAGCAACGAGGGGGTATCGAGTCTCACCCTTGAAGAGATTCCAAAGCCTACAAGATGAGGCTCTTGTTGCTGCGGTAGACGTTCACTTGCCGCTTGCAAAAGCGCGTAGAAGATCTTGATCACGATCTGTTCCGGCGCCACGAACGGCAGCACCTCCGTACTCGGTTACACGTTCGGTTGTTGATGAAGACGACGTCCACCTCCCCGTTCCAGCGGGCAGCGGAAGTAGTAGCTCCTCTTGAATCCGACAGACACGACGGCGTGGTGCTCGGTGGCGGTGGAGAACTCCGGCGGAGCTTCGCTAAAGCACGCGGGAGCTATGGAGGAGAAGGGGGGCGGCTAGGGTTTGGGAGGGGTTGGCCGGCCACTCAAGGGGGGCGGCCAGGCTGTGGTCTTGGGGTGGCCGGCCCCCTCCCCTTGGCCCCTCATTATATAGGTGGAACCCCAAGAGGTGGTGTCCAAGTCTTCGAATAAGACCCGAACCAAAAACCTTCCATAGGAGGGGGGAAACCTAGCCAAGCTAGGACTCCCACCAAGGTGGGTGTTCCACCTCCCATGTGGGGGTGGCCGGCCCCTAGGGGAGTCCACTTGGGACTCCTCCCCCACTAGGGTTGGCCGGCCATGGAGGTGGAGTCCCATGTGGACTCCACCTTCCTTGGTGGTTTCTTCCGGACTTTTCTAGAACCTTCTAGAACCTTCCATAGAACCTTCCGCGACATTTTATTCACATAAAATGACATCCTATATATGAATCTTATTCTCCGGACCATTCCGAACTCCTCGTGATGTCCGGGATCACATCCGGGACTTCGAACAAATATTCCAACTCCATTCCATATTCAAGAACTACCATTTCAACATCCAACTTTAAGTGTGTCACCCTACGGTTCGTGAACTATGCGGACATGGTTGAGTACTCACTCCGACCAATAACCAATAGCGGGATCTGGAGATCCATAATGGCTCCCACATATTCAACGATGACTTTAGTGATCGAATGAACCATTCACATACGATACCAATTCCTTTTGTCACGCGATATTTTACTTGTCTGAGGTTTGATCTTCGGTATCACTCCATACCTTGTTCAACCTCGTTTCCTGACAAGTACTCTTTACTCGTACCGTGGTATGTGGTCTCTTATGAACTCATTCATATGCTTGCAAGACATTAGACGACATTCCACCGAGAGGGCCCGAGTATATCTATCCGTCATCGGGATGGACAAATCCCACTCGTTGATCCATATGCCTCAACTCATACTTTCCAGATACTTAATCCCACCTTTATAGCCACCCATTTACGCAATGGTGTTTGGTGTAATCAAAGTACCTTTCCGGTATAAGTGATTTACATGATCTCATGGTCATAAGGACTAGGTAACTATGTATCGAAAGCTTATAGCAAATAACTTAATGACAAGATCTTATGCTACGCTTAATTGGGTGTGTCCATTACATCATTCATACAATGATATAACCTTGTTATTAATAACATCCAATGTTCATGATTATGAAACTAATCATCCATTAATCAACAAGCTAGTTAAGAGGCATACTAGGGACTTCTTGTTGTCTACATATCACACATGTACTAATGTTTCGGTTAATACAATTATAGCATGATATATAAACATTTATCATAAACATAAAGATATAAATAATAACCACTTTATTATTGCCTCTAGGGCATATCTCCTTCATGGTGTTTGTTATCCAACAAGAGAGTGTTTGAGAGTAGCATTTATTTATTCAATTATGTGATCATTGTTGAGAGTGTCCACTAGTGAAAGTATGATCCCTAGTAAGGATGGCAATTTTACCCACGGGTACGGGTACCCGCGGGTACCGTACCCGCATGGGCAGGGTATGGGTACATTTTTATGCCCATGGGTAGTACCCATACCCTGCCCGTTAAGTCATGGGTAGGGCACGGGTATTGCTTTGTACCCGCGGGTATACCCATACCCTGCCCATTTATTGTCAATTTCTTATGTGACACGTCTACTTTTATTGACTTATGAGTTACTATATGAGAATGGGATTTTTATATTTTTTAATTGTCATGTATTCAACTACATGTTATCGAGTTGAGATAATTCATTTCTTAATCAAACTTTTTATCAATAAATGTAAAATTGCGAGAAACTTATGTATAATTTAACCTACCCACATGGTACCCAATGGGTACGGGTACCCGCCGGGTATGGGTATGGGTAAAGTTTTATACCCATGGGCACGGGTATGGGTAGAAGTTTGTACCCATCGACTATACGGGTATGGGTATGGTATTGCTCTACCCTGCCCATACCCTGCCCATTGCCATCCTTAATCCCTAGGCCTTGTTTCTAAGCATTGAAACACCGTTTCCAACAAGTTCTGCTACATGTTCGCTTGCTGCCATTTTTATTTCAGATTGCAATTACTACTTATAATCATCCATATTACTTGTATTTCACTATCTCTTCGCCGAACTAGTGCACCTATACATCTGACAAGTGTATTAGGTGTGTTGGGGACACAAGAAACTTCTTGTATGTTAATTGCAGGGTTGCTTGAGAGGAATATTTTTGACCTCTACCTCCCTGAGTTCGATAAACCTTGGGTGATTCACTTAAGGGAAACTTGCTGCTGTTCTACGAACCTATGCTCTTGGAGGCCCAACACTGTCTACAGGAATAGAAGCGTGCGTAGACATCAGCGTCCGCGGAGACGCAAACGCGACGCAAGATATGCGGCACATTTGCGTCTCCGCGGACGCTGCGCGGACGCGCAAAGCGTCCGCTCGCTTCCCCCATGGGCCCGCCTAGCAGCGACCCTAGTCCTATCAGCCTCGCATTAAAACCACAGCAAACGCGCGAATGGCAACCGCTGGAGCGGCAACCGCGCCGAATAACCCGCCACGCCAACCGCCGGCATGGAGCGGCGAACCGCCGCGGAAGAGCAACCGTCGGCCTCTTCGTTAATCCCCACAGAATATAACCCCTGCGTCTACTGTAATTCACGTCCAACTGATACGTCTCAAACGTATCTATAATTTCTTATGTTCCATGCTAGTTTTATGGCAATACCTACATGTTTTGTTCACACTTTACATCGTTTTGATGCATTTTCCGGAACTAACCTATTAACAAGATGCCGAAGTGCCAGTTCCTGATTTCTGCTGTTTTTGGTTTCAGAAATCTTACACAGGAAATATTCTCGGAATTGGACGAAATCAAGGCCCACGATCTTATATTTCCACGAAGCTTCCAGAACACCGAAGATGGACCAGATGGGAGGCCCAGGGCCCCCACACATGGTGGCGGCGCGGCCAGAGGGGGGGCGCGCCCCCTACTGTGTGGGACCCCCAGACACCTTCCGACTCCGTTTCTTCGCCTATATAAGTCGTCGTGACCTAAAACTTCGATACCAATAAGCCACGATACGAGAAAAGTTCCAGAGCCGCCGCCATCTCGAAGCCAAGGTTCGGGGGACAGAAGTCTCTGTTCCGGCACGCCGCCGGGACGGGGAATTTCCCCCGGAAGGCATCTCCATCGACACCACCACCATCTCCATCGACACTGCTGCCTCCTATGATGAGGAGGGAGTAGTTCTCCCTCGAGGCTAAGGGCTGTACCGGTAGCTATGTGGTTAATCTCTCTCCCATGTACTTCAATACAATGATCTCATGAGTTGCTTTGCATGATTGAGATCCATATGATGAGCTTTGTAATCTAGATGTCGTTATGCTATTCAAGTGGATTTTACTTATGTGATCTCCGGAGACTCCTTGTCCCACGTGTGTAAAGGTGACAAGTGTGTGCACCGTGTGGGTCTCTTAGGCTATATTTCACGAGAATACTTATTCACCGAGTTATGATTTGAGTTGGATGTCTCTATGAAATTGTGGTGTGTTAGTACCTCCTATGAATGCTCACGGTGACGGCGTGGGGTGTTTATTAGTACTTGGGAATACATCTTTAAGGTTTGCCTACATGATGAATTAGTGTTCGTTATCTTGCCAGAGAGTAATTCAGAATAGCATAGTGAAGTGCTTATTTATATTCCTTTATGATTGCAATGTTGAGAGAGTCCACTAGTGAAAGTATGATCCCTAGGCCTTGTTTCCGAATATCGAAACTCCGTTTATTTACTGTTCTACTGCATGTTTACTCGTTGCCATATTTTATTCAGATTGTTATTACCGCTCATATACATCCATATCACTTGTATTTTACTATCTCTTCGCCGAACTAGTGCACCTATACATCTGACAAGTGTATTAGGTGTGTTGGGGACACAAGAGACTTCTTGTATCGTAATTGCAGGGTTGCTTGAGAGGGATATCTTCGACCTCTACCTCCCTGAGTTCGATAAACCTTGGGTGATTCACTTAAGGGAAACTTGCTGCTGTTCTACAAACCTCTGCTCTTGGAGGCCCAACACTGTCTACAGGAATAGAAGCGTGCGTAGACATCAAGCTATTTTCTGGCGTCGTTGCCGGGGAACGAAGAAAAGCTACACCACAGAGATTTCTACCTCCCACGTCAACCACGCGCCAGTTGTGGACAGCACCAACCGCCTCCTTCTTCTCCTTATTCTCCAACACCGGCACGCCATGAGCGACTACACCCTATCGTCCGACTCCGACAGCGAGGGCAAGCCGCCGGGATGGCGGCATTGGTGGGAAACAGACGCGACGCCAAGCGACCCGGGCTCCACGACAAGTGACCCTGCCTCCACGCCGAGTGTGGAGGAGGAGGATGGAGGCGGCAATGCTAGCAACGGCCAGGAGGTGGACGGAGGAGCCGCTGGCAGCGACGACGACGAGGACGAAGAGGAGGAGGAGGACTCCGACGCCAGGTTCGACCGGCTGGAGGCACAGGAGGCGGCGGCAATGAAGGAGGCCAGGGCCCGGGCGAGGGCGCTGGCGCGTGTTGTATTCTGATCCAAATTCATATACTAAAGCGAGGTTAACTTCTGACGAGCGGAGCGAGGCCCGTCGTCGGAGGCTTGGGCCGAAGCGTAGCGGAGTCAGAAGTTAGGCCATACGTCGTGCCGCCCCCCGCGGTACAGTACAGATCGTTGGCACCGCCTATATATACATCTTGTAAGCCGCCGACTAGGGTTTATCAGATTATAAGATAACCCACGGCGTTTGTAAACACTCCCCGATATAGTGAAGTTTTACTGGCTGGCGCCCATGGTTTTTTCCCCTTCTGTGTTGGAAGGGATTTTCCACGTTAAATCTCGTGTCTCCACTGCGTTTTCCCTTATCGTTCTTCGTTATTTGCTTGTCACTTTTATAACAGCGCGGGCGGCGCGTCGTCGTCGTCGTCCGTTCAACGACGACACTTCATCCGACTCGAACTCCTCGATGGACGTGTCGTCCTCCAGTTACGACGAGGAGGTGACAAGCAAGAGGCGCAGGAGTGAGGACGACGAGGCAAGGCCTTCTAACAAGAAGGCCAAAAAATAGTTTTAGTTTATATCTTTTTAAATTTGTTCTTGTTTGTATGTTAAATATGTTGGAACCTTTTCGATTGAAGTATACGGTGAATTGTTTAGGCTATAATCTATTCGATTGGAGCAACATGACATCATTCAGTACTACTTTTTCACGTTTAAACTAGCTCATTCAACAAAAATGAAAAGAAGGAGCACGAAAAAAAACACTTGCATATCCAAAATGCGTCGGACCGCTGGGTGGCCTCCGACACAAAAGGACATTTCACCCCTCGCGATCATTTCCGCGTCCATCAGTCGACGTAAACGAACGGCCGCGAACAATTTAAACGTCCGAAATGAGTCACCCCATTGAAGATGCCCTTATATACAGCGTTTTGTCGTGGGCCGGCGCGGCTCGAGAGGTTGACGATGCTGAAAGTCACCGGCCGCAGGTTTGAGTAGTACAGAATTAGCTCTGTCAGGTTGTCCGTTTATCTTTTATCTCTAAATAGGAGCACCCCACTACATAATTTTCCTGCAATCTCCTGCATCCACGTCATCCTTTTCCCCGCCGCTGTCGTCCGTCGCGTGACTCGCGTCTACTCGCTACACCAGGTGAGCCGGGCGCACCTTGTTTGTCCGTGTGTTGGGTGTTCCTAAGCGGGCTGGCCGAGACGCTCCTTCAAGCAGAGCACAGGCCCATTATTCGGTTCCAGGTATAATAAAGAAAACTGGCCCGCTATTGTTCGTCTTCTCCACCGTAACAACCATCGACACCATTGACGCATCCTCTCCCTGCTCAATCAATGCCCACTTCAGCGCTCTCGCTTCTTCTCCCCGTGATTTTTGCGAGAAATTATTCCACGGGAAGCTAATGGAGGCATTCGAGAAGTCGCGCAGAAGCTCCCCTTCCCATTATAAACTCCTTAATGTGCCTCAGCTTCACATCGCTGCATCATTCTCCAGTACGAGCGGGCATAAGCCACACAACTCATACCAGCGCTGCTGGTGAGCCCCTCCCTCCCGTGTTCTCCATGTTCCCTATCATGCATTGCCAATTTACCTCACAGATCTGAACTTCCTTTGGTTCTGCAGATTTGGACGACGAAGGAATCGTCTCCTCTGTGTAAGATGAGTTATTTTTTGCTTTATGTACATCTAAACTCAGATTGGCGTGATTGCACAAATTGCGTTTAGATATTCTTTCTTGATTGAATACATGCTGGGATGTGCTCACGCTTCACATTCTTTGCTAATTTTGATTTTTTGTTTGCTCCCTCGGTCCCTCTACATCTGTATTTAGTTTGCTCGATTAACACATAGCACATTGATTTTTTTCGTTTGACTGTCATAGACTGGCTGGGATGTGCTCAAAGACGAGAAAGGGTGAGAAGAAAATAAAGTCACCGGCAATTCATCATCTACTTCTTGCCAGGAAAATGGAGAACGGAGAGGTACTAATTACTACTCCTTGCCAATCCATTGTACATCATATACAGTACCAATTATTATGTTAATAACCTGATTAAGTGCACTTGCTGGAGCATTACCTTACATTCTTGAATTATGGACTGTTTCTAGAAAAGCAAAATCACTGAAGATCAGAACACATAGACATGTGCGAGGGAAGTGAAACATAGCTAGGTACACCAGCCACAAGCAACATATGAGGGGTTGACACAGATCACCTACATTTGCATCGGAGATATCTTCTATGCCATCTCAATGCAAGCAGCACCCTAATCTTTGATCTTGAATGTTACATCATTTGTGTGTTTGTTTTCTGTTTTCCATGCTAGATCATCCACTGGACAAGGTGCAGCCATGGATTTTCTGAAGGGGATTGTTATTCTGTTGTATGATTGTATATATGTATAGCTGATTGCTCCCTTGCTGGGTTGATAAATGATCCACGGGGCAAGCTGCATCCTTAATATTAACGCAGTTTTGCTACCTCTGTTTTCTTTGTTTTCTTCAAACTCTCCCATACACTACCAATGTAAAGATTACCCTCTTTTTTAGTTAGCTCCTTTTCTTCACGCTTTGCTTATTATTATTATTATTATTATTATTATTATTATTATTATTATTATTATTATTATTATCATCATCATTATTATTATTATTATTATTTATATGAATGCATGGAGGATTCATTCCATGGTTGTGCTTGATTCAAAAGGTTGAACCAAGTCTATTTTTATCCATGAGGCCGCTGCTTTATTTTACCCATTATTTGCACAATGTTTTTGTCTCTAACCAAGAACCTTTTCGTATCATGCTGAAGCATATTTTTCGGAGATGATTAATTTTTCTTCTAAGTTGCATAACTTTTTCAGGCCAGAACACCTAGATTACACAATTTATATTGTTTCCTCATATTATTTATTTTCCATGTATAATTAGAAAATTTATTATTCACCAGGTTTGCATGATCTTATTTGATTGTCATCTCAACAACTACACTATCTATAACATAGTCTGTTGCATGGTTTGATTGGCATACATCCTGAAATTGTCAGGTGTAAGAAATGAAGTTATTTAGTCTCGTGCTAAGCATTTGCATTTATTAAGTGGCATGTCATATAAGCAGTGATAATGGTTCCAGCTTCCAAGCCTACACAAGTCAGCAGGGATAATGAGTCCAAGTGGAAGAGAACTTTTTCAGAGGCAATGATCAATTTAATATTTCAGTATTTCTTCTAGGTAAACAAGTATTTGATTGACATTATTTGGTTTCATCTTTTGCTGTCATGACTCATGATCGTCATCTGGCCATTACATGTGTGAGTCCGCTTCATGCAGTACCTTGATAAATACTTAGGTTCTACATCTAAGCGTCATGTTTCTATCTATTCTATAATACAAGATGTATTTATACAGTTTCCTCTCATGTTTGTAATAATTAAGGTTGCATCAGAACTATTTTATCAGCCAAGCCAAGTTGTGCAATCTTAAAAAACCCAATTCAACTCCAAATATTGCATAGGTCCCGCAGCAACGCGCGGGGTATCATCTAGTTTTCTATATGCTTGACTACATGGCCAGCTACGCACACAAGCATATATTGTATTTGTGGAGAGGAAGCGTACGATCCTTTCATCTCCACAAATAGCAGGCATGCAAAAATTAATGGACGCCTGACGTAGGGCGGCTGGATACGACAGATTGCTCCGTTGTCACCAGATTATTTCACCGTCTCTCCATAGGGAAGATGGAACAAAAACCCACAACCCATCCGGCAACGTAGCATACGAGTGATCCATATGCACTTTTGGGATAAACAGTTAACAGTAAACACAAATCGATCTCACCTTCATGTCTAGCGCTTGATAAAACAAAGACGTACTGTATCTGCAGGCATGCGTAGAGATCTTCTGCGCGCGGCTATGTTCGTGCTTCATCTATCTTAAGCAGATCAGCAGCTTCGTTGGTTCTTAATTTCCCATAGCAGGTGCGGATAGCGCTGATTGCCCTCTCCTCTCCCGACCCCCACACCAACCCTAATCGCCGCCGCCGCCGCCGCCGATAGCGCCGCCGGGGCAAAGACCCACGGGGCGTGGCGGCGGCGGGGGCCCTTCCTCGTCGACGTGGGTGACGGCGGACGGGATCTTCTCCTCGATGCAAACGACGGATCGGCTGGCGCGGGTGATGGGCGGCGGCGGTTCTGCGCTGCGGACCCCTCTCCCGTAGGCTCTCCCCCGCAGCACAGCGGCAGGGGCTGGTGGTGGGTGGCGGCCAGGCCCATGGCCTGCGCCATCCCCTCCCCCCCGCCTCTCGCCGATGAGTGGAGGCGATCTCGGGCTTCTTTCGCGACACGAGGTCGCCCGGGGCAGCAGCCTTGGGTACGACAGTGGAGGTGACCCTCTTCTTCGCCGTAGAGGGTCGGCATGCGGTTGGTGGGGGTGGATCTATCGATCTATCACTGCGTTCCGGCGGCGTGATGGAGGAGCATGGAAGCCGGCGATGGTGTCACCGATGGAGGGTTAGAGTGGCCAGCCCGGGATGGTCGCCGACGTGGGGGTCCGACCTGAATAAAGGTGGCGGTCCTAGGGTCTCTCTTGCGTGAAGAGGAAGATCTACCGGAGGCCTGGACTCGTGATCTGGCCGGTGTGTTGAGTTCCGGAAGGCTCCTCCGGCGAATGTAACAGTGCTTTTTGCCTGGAGTTTGCTGGATCGGTGGTATTCAGTCGTGCGCACCCATGCTTTTATTCCGACCGATTGGTTCTGGAGGGAGCGGCACGAAGCTCTTTTTCTGTGTTGACATCAAGTGACTATGGATCCATGATGAAAGTCGGAAGAAGAGAAGTTCATGAAGGCCGGAGGGGAGGACTAGCTAAGGGAGGTTCAAGTCTTCAGGATGTTGAGAGACTTGCTTGGTGTTCCGGGCTACACAGCAGCGGTATGAAAGTGGGTGCGACAACACAGGTGAAGTTCAGAGTCCTACCTTTCAGGGTGAAAACCCAAGGTCTGGCCTTAACTGGTTGTGCATGGCAATGACCTTGTTGGAGGCATTGTTTTGAGAGCGGGGACTATCTTCAGTGTGAAAACTTAAGATCTATGATCGGGCGACGACGGTGTTAGAGCACTATTCCCTTCTTGGAGGCGTCGTTTTTTGGAGAGTCTGTATTTCAGGTGTTGTCTTGGCGGTGGATGTATTGCTGTTGTTAGGCCGAGATGCTGTAGCGGGACTTTTGTTTCTTAGTTTTTTTTGGCTGCGTGCATCCGTAGTGTCATTAGGGTGGTGCGTTGTTGTAGAGGCTGGGTGTAATTGGTATCTTTTTTATATTAATATATTCCCTTTATCGAAAAAAATGTACTGCGCATATCTTGAGAAGATCGGCGGCGGCTACTTAGATTGCCACAAGATCGTTCGCTGGAGTCTTCGAGGGTGATGACACTAGCTTCAAGAGACATGCGCAAATTTTGTTCCTCCTCAAGTGCTTGATTGAGAGAGGCAATCTCATTTGCCGCCTCCCTTTCAAGCATCTCCTTCTCCTCTATAAGGTCTTGAGCCGCACCAAGTTGGGCCAAGAGAGCCCCAACATGAGTCTTGGTATCCCCTTGCATGTTAGTGAGAAAAGAATCCAAACTCACAATCTCACGCTTAATGGTGAGACTAGTGGCATCATCAATAGATAAAGCATTAGTTGAAGATGTGAGTTTGGAAGGGGATTCTACCTCCGAGGATACCTTTGCCATGAGGCAATGGGCGTTGTCGGTGACGAGGTTCTCATTAGGAGAGTCGAAGACGGAGATAGAGGGAGTGGTAATGGCGATGGTGGCCACTCCCTCTCCCTCCTTGTTGGAGCTCTTGTCCTCATGCTCCTCATCCTCATCGGAGGAGTACTCTTCACGAATGATAAAGGCTCTTGGCTTCTTGGTGAAGGAGACCTTGTCTTCATCGGGCTTGGAGGAGAACTTGGAGAATCCTTTGGAGAGAGACTTGAACTTTTCCTTGCGGACAAGCCTTCCACCATTATCTTCTCTTCTCTCATAGATACAAATTACTCTTGTCGCCGCAATTGTAGCATGTTCTCCCCCTTTGCCCCTCCCTTGGGCTCTTGGAGAAGCTTCTTGGAGAATCATGTGATCTTCTTGGTCTTGTGCTTCGGGACTTTTTTCAATCACAAAATTTCTTGGCGGCGAGAGCCATGTGCTCATGATAGTTGGTCTTGAGATCATCCGGACCCCACTCAATGGGATCCTCATCGCTTCACTAGCTTCATGTACCTTTATCTTCAATGCAAGGTTGGGCTTGCGGGTGTTGTGGGCGCGAGCAACAAGATCCTCCGCATTCTTCTTGGAGATGTCCAAAGCGATGATTTCGCTAAGGACTTCATCGGATGTCATAGCACGGAAGGAGGCGTTTTGGCGGATGGCCGTCAACTTCACTTCCTCATAAGGGAGGAGAGCATTGTAGAACTTGCGCTTGATCCAATGGTCATCCACAAACGTTGCTCCAAGATATTGCATTTGTACGGCGAGAGCGATGACGTGCCGATACATTTCTTTGGGGGTCTCTCTTTCATTGATGATGAAGTTGTCGGCCATGTTGTTCACTTCATCAAAACGAGAGCTTTGGATGCTCTCATTTCCGAGGAAGAGCTTGTCGAGTTTATGCCATGCTTCCTTGGCGGTCTCGAGCGAGCGGATATGAGCGCGGTTCTTGGGCGTGACGGCCATGTGGATCATGTTGATAGCGGTGGCGTTGAGTTGGTCATCCAGCACTTCTCTTTGTCAAGCTCTTTGGGTCTCGTGGTGAATAGCCCTCCTCAATGATGCGCCAAAGCTCGGTAGAAGCGCTGCGCACATGAGAACGCATTAAGAACTGCCAATTTTCAAAGCTATTTGATTCAAGTAACGGTGGTGAACCATGCGACAAGATATGTGACATAGGTATTGGAACGTTTATGGTGTAATCACTTGGTGGTGGCACCGCATGATTACCCCTAGACGTTCCGCAACCGGTGTCTCATCCTTCCCCTTTGTTGAAGTGCCGGTCTCCTCAAGCCCTTCCTTTTGTGGATCTTTTGTCGATTGCGCGACAAAATCAACAAGAGGAAATTGACTAGCTTTTGGTGGGGGATCCTCGGCACTTCCCTTAGGATCTTCGATAGGGGTTGGCTTTTGAGCAACCAACTCCATCATCATTGCCTTCATTTGGCTAACGATGGATGACTCCAATTTCTTGAGGTCATCCAACGTAGCCGTTGTTCTATCGATGGTAGATGATGGAGCGGGTGGCTCAAGGGAAGGTGACCCATTCACAACCTTCTCTTGTCCGGCCATTTCTTAGGCGGTAAAGCCCGAGCAAGAAAACCTTGCTCTGATACCAATTGAATGGATCGTAGCGGACAAGAGGGGGGTGAATGGACGCTATACAAATTTTAAGCCTTTTTCAGTTTTAGCGGTGCGGAAGGTAAAGGTGATTGCTTTAGTGGTGGCGGTGTTCCTAGTATGATCCTAGGCAAGTGCAACAAGTAAAGGAACAAGCATGATAGTAAGAGTAAGGAGCGGGACAACCGGATGGCGCGGAGACGAGGCGAGGTTTGTTTCCCGCAGTTCCTCTCACAAAAGAGAGTACGTACGCGTTGAGGAGGTGCTAGCCTCACACAAGAGGCTAGGCGGCCACACCACGAAGGAAGGCCTTACCTTCTTCCTCGAGAGAGCTCCACAAAGGGGCTCCCCCTTCTCCACTATGGCACCGGTCGAGGCGGTGATTCCTTCACAAGGTTGGGGCGAGCTCCACAACACAAGGAGGCTCCCAACAACCTATGGAGCTAGCACAACACCAAGCTAGCCTCCATAGGTGCACTTCCTCCAAGATCCCACCATAGGAACCCTAACTCCAAGATCCACTGAGGACTAGCAAGAATTGGTGAAATCTCTCTTGGTAGAACTATAGATCGGGGCCTCCTCCACCACTCCTCAAAATTTGGGCAAGATTGGTTGGATGGTTGGGGAGATCCTCAAGGTTTAAGCTCAGCAACAATGGAGGAGAGAGAGAGAGAGGAGAGATAAAATCATGTTGGGGAAGAAGGGCCCTTTAAATAGGCCCTCCCGAATCCAACCCTTATCTGCAGATTTTGCCTAAGCGGTACTACCACTTTGATAAGCGGTACTACCGCTCTGGATTCGAAATCCCACAGAACTTATCCACGTGGACACATAGCGGTACTACCGCTCGCGGTACCGCTCGAGGTACCGCAATGGTCTCTAGAGCTTACTGGATCCCAAGCGGTACCGAAGCGGTACCAGAGCGGTACGACCGTAACTTTCGTTACGGTACTTAAGCGGTACCTTGGGCGGTACTACCGCTCTCAAGCGGTACTACCGCTCAAGGTACCGTAAATGTACCGTAACTTGTTCTGTGGGTCAATTCCAGCGCAGAACACCAGAGCGGTACCACAGGGCGGTACCGGTAGGGGTAGCGGTACTACCGCTCGCGGTACCCGATAGTACCGGCCTGACAAAAACTGCTTTCTCCTCTTTTCCTCTCCAACCATGTCACCTCGCGATACACACACAAAACCAGAAAACCTATAGGCTACGCTTCAGTCCTCCGATCTTGACGTGTCTAGCGAGGTCACCGTGCACTTGCAAATCTATCAAAGACACTCTTTGCACACGGTGAGATTATCCAAGTGTTGTCGTCAAACACACAAAACACGGGGTTTAGACTTTGCTCTTTCAATATCTACCTAGTAGCATTATTGCTATTCAAAGTAATTCATCATGTTTTTATTTATCTTCCAAATTAAATTTTGGCATGAGAAAATTAGTCAGTAAAGCTCTCACGAACTTGATGGCACATTTACTTTCTGTACTTAATAAATTTGATCATTGTGCCTATCTTATGAAGTTTATATGGTTGCAAATTGCGATTTGGGAGTTAGTATAACCATGCTTTCATGGGGAACACTTCCAGCATTGCACTTATATTTAGTTGATGTCATGTTCTTTTGTTTATGGATGCCTAGCTGATAAGGGGTGGCCCGATCTTCTCAGTAAGCAACGGTGGTGATGATGATCACGGGGTGATGGCAGCGGAGAAACACGACGATGAAGTGAAGGATAACTTGTATGACGCAACGAGATCTCTCGATTGGTCCCTGTCGCCAATGCAACAGCTCTCAACCTCGCAAGATATTCGCAACTCCACACACTTGCGCACGTAGCCGCCGACCACGAAGCGGTAAGTTGCAACCGATCTAATTCCCAATGGAACAACGAGATCACACAAGACTTTTTCGGGATCTACACAATATCAAGCAATATGGTGTAGGGATTCAATAGTTTTGCTAGAGCAAACAACTAAGAACTAGGGTTTATCTTAAACGTGGTCTAAAGCAGCTAGGGGGCGTCCTGGGCACTTATATAGGTGTCGGGACGAGTTACAGTCGAAAAGATACAAGAATAACCGACCCGAGAATAGATCTGGTCGAGACAGACTCGGACGAATCCGGTCTGGAATCCGGTCAACCGGGCCAGGGACCGGATCGGCCGGTCTGGCGTCCGGTCAACCGGGCGGCAACCGGGAACTTCGCAACTTTCCGGTTTTTGCCCGGTACGATAAATTCCATCCGGTTGGCGGCCGGTTGGCGACCGGTCAACGGGCCGGGACCGGGCTGGCCGGTCTAGGGCCGGTCCCGGCCGGGTCTTGGACCGGCCTGGACGTCGTCTTCTCCTCTCGCGCATGCCTCCCGCTCCTCCCTCGCGCGACCATGAGATATCTTCATGTCCAGCTCCATGTCCGGCGTCACGTCCATCTTGACGTCCGTCTTCATGTTCGGCTGCTCCTCTACTCCTCGTGCGACGCTCGTCTCCTCTTGATACCGATGATACATAAGTAATAGGATTTAGGTAGTATAAAGTTCTCATCAATCAAAGTACCGTTTAGAAACAAGTTCACTTGTTGTTTAAGTAGCTTCGCACGAGCCCTTGTAATTGGTCCAATCCGAACTTCATTGGACTTGAGCTTCACAGACGAGGTTCATCTTCATTTATCAATGACGGAGGTAGTGGTGTAGTAGGGATGTCCGCATCATCTCCCCCCTTCAAAAGGCGTCGACCTCGACGCTCCAAGGTCTTCTCCGTCATATGGTGTCAAATCAGCAACATTGAAAGAATGTTTGACACCAAACTCATCAACTGGAAGATCTATCGAGTATGCATTATCATTGATCTTGGCAAGCACTTTGTAAGGACCAGCACCACGAGGCTTCAACTTAGACTTCCGCGGCTTCGGGAACCTATCCTTGCGAAAATGTACCCAGACCATATCACCAGGCTTGAACAACATCTCTTTGCGCTTCTTATTCATCCTTGCAGCATTGCTCTTGCCTTTCTTCTCTATCAACTCTTTAGTCTTCGCATGGATTCTTCGCACAAAATCTGCCCTCTTGGATGCCTCCATATTAACTCTCTCATGTATGGGCAAAGGCAACAAGTCAAGTGGAGTAATGGGTTTGAAACCATACACCACCTCAAAAGGACATAGCTCCGTGGTAGAATGTACCGCCATTGTTGTAAGCAAACTCTACATGCGGCAAACACTCTTCCCACTTCTTCGGGTTCTTCTTGATCATGGATCTCGGCGGTTGTGACAAGGTTCGATTCACCACCTCAGTTTGACCATCGGTTTGGGGATGACAAGTAGTGCCGAACAGTAGCTTTGTCCCTAGCTTTCCCCAAAGTGTCTTCCGAAGTAGCTCATGAACTTCACATCACGATCGAAACAATAGTCTTCGGGACTCCATGTAGTCGAACAATCTCCCTGAAAAACGAGAGTTAGCAATATGCGACGCATCGTCGCTTTTGTGGCGAGCAATAAAGTGTGACATCTTAGAAAATCTGTCCACTACCACAAATATAGAATCATGGCCTCTTTTAGTACGCGGCAAACCCAACACAAAATCCATACTAATATCTTCCCAAGGTGTAGTAGGTGCTTGGCAGCGGAGTATACAAACCGTGAGGCTTCAGCTTGGACTTGGACTTGTTGCAAGTAATGCACCTCTTCACATACCTTTCCACATCCCGCCTCATCTTTGGCCAATAAAAATGATCAGCGAGTATGAGTAGCGTCTTCTCACGCCCAAAGTGACCCATCAAACCTCCAGCATGTGATTCCTGCAATAAGAGCAAACGCACAGACGATTCTGGAACACATAGTTTGTTAGCTCTAAACAAGAACCCATCGTGTATGTGATACTTTTCCCATGCTTTACCCATAACACACAAGCGGTACGGTTCAGCAAAATCATGATCAATCGCATATAAATCACATAACACCTCTAATCCGGGAATTTTAACATCAAGATGGGTTAATAGCACGGTCTTCCTAGATAGAGCATCAGCAACAATATTATCTTTTCCCTTCTTATGCTTAATAATGTATGGAAAAGACTCAATGAACTCAACCCACTTAGCAAGACGCCTATGCAAAGTAGATTGGGCTTTCGGATATTTCAAAGCTTCATGATCGAGAATGTATGATAAATTCTTTTGGCCACAAATAATGTTGCCAAACCTCAAGAACTCTAATTAAAGCATACAATTCTTTATCATAGATTGGATAGTTCAACTTAGCACCAGAAAGTTTCTCAGAAAAATATGCAATTGGGCGACCCTCTTGCATCAACACACCACCAATTCCAATTCCACTAGCATCACATTCAATCTCAAATTGCTTATTGAAATCAGGAAGTGCAAGCAACGGTGCAGAAGTTAACAAT
>NC_061508.1:78111490-78121748 GCF_022539505.1 Lolium rigidum | reverse complement strand
TTTTAATCCTGCTGTTTACTATAATCACTACTGCTGTCTTTATTTCACCGCTGCTGTTATTTCGCTATTTCCACGGCCATAAAACTGTTACTACTGATAAACTCTTGCGAGCAAGTCTGTTTCCAGGTGCAGCTGAATTGACAACTCCGCTGTTAAGGCTTTCAAGTATTCTTTGTCTCCCCTTGTGTCGAATCAATAAATTGGGTACTTCCCTCGAAGACTGTTGCGATCCCCTATACTTGTGGGTCATCAATGCCCTTCTAGACTACGACTTCTATTTTAGATGCAAGTTGGATTGCACCGGCATGGCAGGGTTTTCCGCCCTCCAAAAGTGCACGGTGGCTATGCGGATGCTGGAATATGGAGCTCCTGGTGATTCTGCAGATGACTATCTTCGGATGGCGGAGTCCACCGCCCTTGATTGTTTCTACCGGTTCTGCAGGGCGGTGATAGTAGTGTTCGGGGACTTCTACTTGAGATCACCGACTGTCGAAGACACTTCTAAGATCCTCGCTTTCAATGAAGCTCGAGGATTTCCAGGGATGCTTGGAAGCATTGACTACGTGCATTGGAAATGGAAGAACTGTCCGTTTGCCTGGCAGGAGGGTCACAAAAAAGGCTGCACTGTGATACTTGAGGCAGTGGATACCCAGGATCTCTGGATTTGGCACTCCTCCTTTGGTATGCCAGGATCCAACAACGACATCAACGTCTTGCAGTGCTCGCCGGTCTTCTCCAAGCTTGTTGAGGGTCATGATCCCCCGGTTAACTTTGTGATCAATGGCCGGCAGTACAACAAGGAATACTATCTTGCAGATGGTATCTATCCAAAGTGGGCAACATTTGTGAAGACTCTCTCAAGCCCCGCCCTCCCGAAGGAGCAGCAGTTTGCCAAGGAACAAGAAGCTTGCTGAAAGGACGTCGAGCGTGCATTTGGTGTCCTCTAGCAAATATTTGCTGTAGTCCGGTTCCCCGTTTTGACTTGGTCAAAAGATCAGATGTGGGAGGTGATGAACTATTGTGTGTTCTTACACAACATGATTATCGAGGATGAGCGGAAGCATCCAGTCCCTCTGAGCGAACAAGCTGCACCATATGACATAGAGGGTCCTCTTGCACAGCCTAATCACCAGGCGCCGACATCGTGGGCTACGTTCATCGCTATGCGTCAGGAGATTCGAGACCCCGCAATGCATCAACAGCTGCAGGATGATCTGGTGGAGCACATATGGACGCTTTGAGGCAACACCAACTAGTTTCCATTCGATTTGTTTGAAAACTTGTCTTGTTTTGTTGAAGTGTAACGTTTATTTATAAAAATAAGCCAAATGTTGGCAAAACTGGTCAAATTCGCCGAATTATATATGAAATTTGGCATCCAGGGACGTTTTCCTCTAAAAAACACCGAACCCCCGGGTGTCTACCGGGGAGACGGCGAACTTCGGCGCTCCCCGGGCCAAAGTTTCATCCAATCCAGCGTTAAATGGCGCCGGATTTTGGCCCGAGGAGCCCCAAAGGCTGGAGATGCTCTAAGCTGAGAAATTTCATAGGGCTCACTGTAGGTATGATGGTGCTAGCGGCGGAGCAGCCCAATTAACTAGCAAAGAACTGATCGGGACAATTCACCAGCACGGAATGGATTAATGCACATACATTGTATCGATAGTCCCACCACTCTCCCCTATAAGGAGTTCCATCAGTTTATATGTGTAATTTTTCTGGTTGTAACAAGTCACAACAATCATTGTATAGTCTAAGATATAATGTGGAAGCGGGATTAAAAGAGGAATGAAACGTGGGTGTATACGAGAGGTATAATTACAGGGACCCTCCTCTCTAGAAGAAACAATAAAAAGATTACTTCACTCGCTCTACCTGCCCTAGCTAGTTTACTTGTAGTATTTGTTTTTACTATTTCCTAGATGGAAGCAAATATAAGTGGGTTTTATAGGGTCTTATAGAATAGATATTTTACTTTCAACTCCTCGTGGGTCCGATACTCAAATACTTACCGAATTGTACTACGGTAATTTTCTGCCCCTTGGGAATTATCACTCCCTTTTCTGGTTTAGTGGGCGCTGGGGGGGGTGGGGGGTGAAGAGTGCAGCGAGTCCCTAAGTCCGATTGGAGATAACAAACACACAGAAATACCTGCCCTAGCTAGTTTACTTGTACTATTTGTTTTCACCTTTCCTAGATAGAAGCAAATATAAGTGGGTTATAGGGCCTTAGAGAGTAGATATTTTACTATCAACTCTTTGTGAGTTCGACATTTAAATACTTACCAAATTGTACTACGGTGATATCCTGCCCTTGGTAATTATCACTCCATGATGTGGGCTCCTTCCGGTAACCCACATTGGCCTACCTTCCTTGGCCCAACATGGAGCCCATGAGAGTCACCGCAGCCCAAGGTACAGTTGTGATTCCGCTTTCATGTTTTGGATTGGATCGACACATCGGCTGCAACGGTGGAAAGATGGAAGGAGACGATTCCTTGATGAACAAGGCAATGAGATCTCACCTGTAACCTAGTCGAATCCGTGCAGGACTCTCGGGACCTGGCCTCCTATATAAAGGTCATGAGAGGGCCTGCCGGATCCTATCTACACAATCCCGCATACACCAAACCCTAGAACACTTGCTTCCCGGCAAGATCACCACCACACAGTCTATCGGCTACCCCATTGTAACCTTTTTCATCAATAATCAAGATCAGACAAGTAAGAGTATGGGTTTTACCTCATCGAGGGCCCCGAACCTGGGTAAATCTCGCCTCTTGCCCGTTTGGTATCCGATCCCTAGTGCTAACCTGCAGGATCCATCAACCCTAAGCCACTCATGGTGGGCATTGCCGAGGAGCCCCCTTGTCAATTGGCGCCGTCTGTGGGAAACTTGCTCGTTCAAGGCACATCATCGGCTGTTCCAATCATGCCGGCTACATCCGCATCGGCATCGTCATCGTTGGATCCATCATTGTCGGTCTTGGAGGATCCGATCTGCTTTGGGTCCTTCGAGTTCACCCCCACGCCTTCGCGCCGCGTTCGGCCTTTTCAGGCCTACGAGGTGGGATGGACATGATGTTCGGGAGCGTCCACGTCAGCATCAGCGCCGGTGGCATTCTACGACTTCCTCCCGATTACTTCGGGCCCCGTAGCAATCGCGACTTCATCGACTGCCACATCCTCCGCTTCCTCACCAGCAGTGACCGAACTGTCGGCTTCTACTTCATCGACCGCTGCATCGGCAATACCGATCGTGTCGGCCTTGTCGTCACCATCGGTGTCATCATTGCTCCGGACCACGTCTACAACGTCCGTCGGGTCTGATGACTCCGAGTCATCGTGTCTGACGTCGTACTACTGCAGCGACTGCGACACCAAGCACAAGCTCGGCTCGGACGCCCCCCCTTTGTATGCGGCATCAAGTACTCCTCTGATGAGGAAACAGTCGGCAACCACGGCGACATCATCCCTTTATCCGCGGCAAGGTTGGCACGTTACCATGTCTGAGTGACCTTTGACCATGAAACCGGAACCGAACCCCCTATGGGTGCCAATACTGCACGCATCAGCAACGATCGGCGGCAGGATGACGAAGCTAGCGGCAGCAACAGCAACACCAACATCTTAGTCTCTTAGGCGGAGTGGGACGCGGCGCAGAACTATGTTTGTGTGGCCAAGGAACAAGCGGATCTCAATCTACGTCGACTGGCAGCTAACCTATCAAGGAACATCACCAAATTGATGGCGACCACCAACAGCTGGGCTGATGGCAAAAACTGCATGCGGAAACTCCGCCCACGCAGCGACGGCAATGAAAATGTTCAAAGGCGCCTGAATGACTCGGGGAGCCGACAAGATCGCGGCAACGATCGCCGCAAGAAGAGGAGAGGCCGTGGCTACGAGGCGGTCGGCGATACCAACACTGTTATAGCTGGTCACATCGATTGGCGTGATGGCCAGCGCAACGATCAAAGCAATGACAATCGCGGTAGATCCGGAAGCAACCGAAGCAGCCTACGAGAACGCCTCCCACGGGTGCCTGACCTACCGATTGCAGGACAGCTGAACGCTCCTTGCTACTTGCACGCCTACATCGACTCAAAAGACAACGTCAAGAAAGCATCTCACCTGCTCAGGGACTGTCGACAGTTCCTCAAGCTTCGGAAGGTTTACGAGACATTGAACTCTGATTCCAATACGCAGACACACTTGACGATACAGGGTGCACCCGCCCCTAACCAACCGCCCGCGCCGCAGTCCCAGGACCAGCAAATCCAACCTCGCGCTCCAACCAAACTTTTCCCTCTACCACGGGGGCAGGTGAACATGATCCACAAGACCGGCATCTCCAAAAGGGATCTAAAAATATTCACGCGGGAGATAAATCTCGCGGAAGTTACCATGGCGAACGTCCTAGAGTACATCGACTGGTCCGAGCAGAGTATCCTGTTCAGCAGAGCCGATCATCCGATGGCCGTTCCTAGGCCAGGCCATGTTGCGCTAGTGCTCGAAGCACATATTGGCGGGTTCAATATAAGCAAAGTATTCATGGACGGAGGCAACGACTTGAACCTTATATTCGCAAGCATGATGAAAGCGATGGGCATCACAACAGACATGCTGCAAGAATCCGACACGGGCTTCCACGACATCCTCCCGACCCTACCCACATACCCTCTCGGCAAGATCTCCTTGGATGTTGTCTTCGGCAAACCCGATAACTTCATGAAGGAACAACTTGAGTCCGAGGTAGTGAATTGGGAATTGCAGTACCATGCTATCCTCGGGAGGCCAGCATTCGCCAAATTCATGGCAGTGCCCCACTACGCATACCTGAAACTCAAGATGCCAGGCAACAACGGGACCACAATCACCATCCATGGGAGCTTCTCACGATCTGATAATTGCGACAAATACTTTCAGAAGATCGCCTCCAAGTTCGGGTCATGGAAGAGCTCAGTGCACTAGATGTACTCACCGATTACAAGCAGCCACCTACCGATAATCGGAGCACAAAAACTGACGAGTTTGACGTTGCCAAGGAAGCAAAGAAACATCAAGTGCATCCCTCCGACCCGAAGAAAACAGTCAACACGACGGCTGAACTTACTATCACATAGGAAGGTGCACTCATCAAGTTCCTCCGTGAGCGCTGAAAAATATTTGCATGAGATCCATCCGACATGCCAGGTATTCCCAGGGAACTCGCTGAGCATGCCCTGAATGTTGACCCCAAAGACAAACCTATCCAGCAGACACTGCGCCATTTCTCGGATCCGAAGCGCAAGGCCATCAACGAAGAAGTCAATCGGCTCCGCAAGGCCAGATTCATCCGAGAACTCAACGAAGCCAACTGCGTAGCTAACCTAGTTATGGTACTGAAGAAAGATACGATGGTTCTCCGCATGTGCATCGAACCAGCCTCAACAAGCACTGCCCAAAGGACCACTTTCCGTTGCCGCACATCGACCATATCGTCGACTCTACGGCGGATTGCGATCTCCTCTCCTTCATCGATGGTTACTCCGGCTACAACCAAATCAAGCTAAAGGAGGAAGATCATGAGCTGACCGTGTTCATCACAGCGCACGGTGTCTTCTGCTACAACGTCATGACCTTCGGCTTGAAGAAGGCAGGTGCAACCTACCAGTAGTGCAAGCAAGACTGCCTTGGGAGCAGATCGGCAGGAACATCGAGGTTTACATCGACGACATCGTCATCAAGACCAGTGACGCCTCTACACTCATCAATGATCTTCAAGAGACCTTCGACAACCTCGACCTCTACAAAATAAGTTGAACCCGAAGAAGTGCTTCTTCGGGGTCCCTGGAGGTCAAGTACTCGGGTACTTTATATCAGCCCGAGGAATCAAAGCCAACCCCCTCAAAATCAAGGCCGTCCTCGACATGGAGCCGCCAAGAAGTTTGCAGCAGGTGTAACAATTGGCGGGTCGGGTGGCAGCTCTGAGCAGATTCATCGACAAGCTGGGAGAAAAGGCACTGCCCTTCTATCACCTGATGAAGAAATCAGAAAAGTTTGAGTGGACCACAGAAGCTCAAGACGCTTTCGACAATCTTAAGAAAGTCCTATAAAACGACTTCCCCGGTCCTCGTCACCCCTCATGACAGGGAGCCGATGCTACTATACATCGCCACTACAAGTCAGGTGGTCAGTACCGTGCTGGTAGTCGAACTCGAAGAAGCAGGAAAGATTCACGGTGCCCAGCGTCCTGTCTACTACCTCAGCAAAGTGCTCACCCAAGCTAAGCAGCGGTACCCGCACTATCATAAGTTAGCATACCCTGTATGGATGACAACCCGAAAGCTACGGCACTATTTCGCGGAGCACCCGATCATCATCGTCACTGAAGCTCCATTGAAGGACATACTCACCAACCCAGATGCTACGGGTCGAGTATCTCAGTGGGCCATCGAGTTGGCGCCACACGATATCTCCTATGTTAATCGAACAACCATCAAATCACAGGTCCTCCCAGACTTCTTCGTCGACTGGATCCAGTCAGAAACGCCGGCCGCTCCAGATACATCGGGCTCCTGGACCATGTACTTCAACGGCTCGAGGTGAAACAAGGGCGTCGGCGCTGGCGTCGTCCTCATATCACCTCAAGGCGACAAGATGAAGTATATACTGCGGATGAATTTCCGGCTGCCAACAAACAACGAAGCAGAATATGAAGCACTGCTGCACGGCATGCGCATGGCGAAAGCATGCAGCACCACACGCCTAGAGATCTACGGGGATTCGAACCTCGTCGTGCAGCAGTTGATGAATATGTGCGATGCGGTGAGCAACAACATGATTCCCTACCGTGAGATGTACTGCTTGATGGAAGGTAAATTCGAAGGCTGCAAGCTGAAGCACATAGGCAGGGGCAACAACGAGGAAGCCGATACTTTGGCAACCATCGGCTCCACATGCTCTGCAATTCCGAACGGAGTCTTCTACGAAGTAATCAATAAACGTTCCATCAAGTTCAAACCTACCTCACCCCCACACAGCCAACTACCGACTCGGGGGCTGCGCCCGAAGCAGTCGACAAAAACATCGTCATCGGCCCAAACCAGCAAGTTCTACTCCTCGAGCCAGTTTGGACTCAGCCTTTTCTTGCGTATTTACTTCGGCAGGAACTTGCCCACGACCCAACAGAAGCAGGGCGTATCGTACGCCGATCTAAAGAATACACGGTGGTAGCGGGCGAAGTCTACAAACGAGGTATATCAGGCATCACTAGTAGGAAAACCATTATAGGTAGAAATGGCATCTGTGGCGCCTAAAAAATATGCTCCACAAAAATTATTTCTGTGGCGCACCAAAAATATGCGCCACAGAAATTAGTAATTTCTGTGGCGCATGTAGAACTGGTGCACCACAGAATTTCGACTTTCTATGGCGCATGTGGACGGATGCGCCACAGAATCTTCATGGGGCCCACGCGGGGTCCAGCACTACACATGGGCGAAGGGAATTCTGTGGCGCATCAGGCACATGCGCCACAGAAAGTCAAAATTCTGTGTCGCATGGTGGCATATGCACTACAGAAGTTCATATTTCTGTGGCGCACCAAAAATATGTGCCACAGAATTCTGAAGGATCTTTTCTCCCCACGCAACTCCACCAACCCCCCCCCCCCTTGGATCGCATTTTTTAGCACTGTAAAATAAGAAAGAAATAGATAGAAATTTCAAAAAATAAAATCCTTCGAGATTCCCATATATTATGTCATCTAGCACCACTGAAAATTAACAAACGTGAATTTCGACTTTTTTTGCAAAATCATCAAACTGGTTTTCTGGTTGCATATGAACTCGAAAAAAACGCACAATATATCAAAATGTTCCCACGAAAATTCTACATCTGAATTCAACGGGGCTTACCCGGTTGGACAATTTTTAGAATCGCCAAATTCGAAAAGAGTAAAAAGTTACGGCCAGTTAAAGATTTTTTCCTGCAAAATAGAAAAAATGGAAAAACAAATCTGTGGCGCATCTTCTGCCCCATGCGCACAGAAGTTTTGTCCGGAAATTTGAAATTCGGAGGCGCCAATCTCCTCCTCGACTTCTCCTCCACCACCACTTCTCCTCTCACTTCTCCATCTCCTCACTTCTCCTCCACCACCACTACCACCTCCTTCCTTCTTCCCCACCACCACCACCTCCTCCTCCTCCATTCTTCTCCGGCGACCACCACCACCACCTTCTCCTCCTCCGGCGACCACCACCTCCTCCGGCCACCACCAACACCACCACCACCACCACCACCACCTCCGGCCACCACCATCACCACCACCACCACCACCTCTTCCTCCGGCCACCACCATCACCAACACCACCACCAACACCACCACCACCTCCTCCTCCTCCGGCCAACACCACCACCACCACCTCCTCCTCCTCCACCACCACCACCACCACCTCCGGCCGGCCTCCGGCCGGCCTCCTCCTCCTCCTCCACCCACCCACCCACCCCACCCCACTCACCTTCCGGCGAAATTCCAAAAAAACCGGCGAAATTTCGGCGGCCCCAGATCTAGATCTAGATCTAGATCTGGCCGCCACTTTTTTTTAAAATTCAAAAAAAAAATTGTGGTGCATATTGGCATGGCGCGCCACAGAAGTTTTCAAGACAATTCTGTGGCGCATATTGACCTAGTGCGCCACAGAAGTTTCAAAATTTCCGTGGCGCATGTATATGTGCGTCACAGAATTCAAATACTAGTCGCATAGCAACTGTGGCGATCTGGATATGCGCCACAGAATTCAATTTTGGTGCGCCACAGATAGCCTATTTTCCACTAGTTCAAATTTCAACGATGCATCACACTCGAGGATGTGAAAAATTTTCTGCGGGAGATACATGAGGGCACTTGCGGGCACCACGCGAGCAGCCGAGCACTTGTCGCCAAAGCCTTCAGAGCTGGATTCTACTGGCCAACAGCAGCCAAAGACGCCAGGGACCTGGTCAATGCTTCGCGCCGAAACCACACGCTCCAGCCACAGACCTGATGATGATACCTCTTGCGTGGCCTTTCGCGCAGTGGGTACTCGATCAAGTCGGGCCAATGACGAAATCTTCGCCGGGAGGTCATACTTATCTACTGGTCGCAGTCGACAAGTTCACCAAGTGGACAGAAGCTATATTAGTCACCAATCAAGCGGCTGCAAACTGTCAAGTTCTTCAACTGACAAGGTCATACTTCTTCTTCTTCTTCTTCTTCTTCTTCTTCTTCTTCTTCTTCTTCTTCTTCTTCTTCTTCTTCTTCGACATTTCCTACGAGCTCGTCATCCTCGGGCTCGACTCTAGTCTCGGGTGCAGGAGGATAGCACCTTGGGATAGTTGAAGCCTGACAAATCAAAAGAAGATCAAAGTCAAAACAAACCATCGGCTAAAAATATCATATCGAATGCAAAATGCAAAATAACCTTGGCTGGAAGATGACGAAACTCGTATGGCTTTTTAAGGGCTACGAAGGAAATGGTGTCTTCTTGGCCGAAGTGCGTCAAGCGTTTGAATTCATCCAAGAGTTCCTTGTCCGAAAGATCCGTGGCATTGATCTGGGTCACATCCTTGGCGCTAGTGTACAACCACATCTAGTGAGCCCTCGACATCACCGGCTAGATACGGCATCTCAGGAACAAAGCAGCGACTTCAGTGCCAAACATTGTTCGGCCGCCGGCATTTCTCATCTACAAGACCTTCTCATATAATTTGTCGGCTATTGGAGTGAGGATTTCTTGCTCCCGAGCTCCAGTGCTCCTTGTTAGTTTAAAAAATTCAAAATTATATTTGTGAGTTTCAAAAAAAATTGAAAAAAACATTCGAATGTAGCTCATGAATTATCCCACAAACGTGTAAAATATCACTTTCAAATATTTTGTACCCTGAGCTGTACAAAAATAACAAAAATGTAGATCTGTAGAAGTATGTTTGAAATCCCAAAATTTTATCAGATTTGTCATTTTTGTGTAGCCCATAATACAAAAATTTAGAGTCACGATTTTACATGCTTGTGGGATAGAACACTAACTATGTGCCGAATTATTTTCATATTTTTTTGAAACTTTTAAACCATGATTTTAAATGTTTTTTAACGGCGAGAGCACTGGTGCTTGGGAGCAAATGACACTTTCCCCGGCTATTGCCTTTTCTTCGACAGCCAAGATGTTCTTCCAATAAGTCTCCGTGAACACATGTGATCCTCACATCACTACCATCCCCTCCGGTTGTCCCGATTC
>NC_061508.1:78099437-78111390 GCF_022539505.1 Lolium rigidum | reverse complement strand
CCGAGGATTTTCCCGAAAGTTGGATTTCTGCACAAAAACGAGACACCGTGAGCAATTCTGCTGAAAACAGCGTTAGTCCGTGTTAGTTGTATCCAAAATACACAAATTAGAGGCAAAACAATAGCAAAAGTGTTCGGGAAAGTAGATACGTTTTGGACGTATCAACCCCTCCTACAACGTAGGGTCCGCTGCCCCTGCTGTGGCGCTTGACAAAGAATATCTTCTTCCATAGGCCCCAGTGAGGGTCGATGCCAAGGAAGGCCTCACAAACAGTAATAAAAATTGTAAGGTGCAAGATCGAGTTTGGTGTCAGCTGCCAAAGCTGGATGCCGTAGGAAAACAAGAGGCAGTGGAGGAATTCAAGGGTTGGAAGGGACAACCCACAAAACATGACGGTGAATCCGGCGGGACAATTGGGGCGAGAATCTGAACCTCGAAATTGGACATCCTTCTTATCGTTGGAGATCAGCCCAAGGCTCCTCAACCTCTTCTCTTCACGCTTGGTAATGGTGGACGCCGCCCAGTCGCATTGGGGATCTCTGGTAGCGGCAGACTTCTGTGCAGCATTAGCCACCTTTGAGCCGGTGGCGCTCCCGGTAGCGCTGGAGGACGCAACGACCTTCTTCTTTCCCATGACGCCTAAGAGTTCTTCTCTGAGTTTTGGGAACTTGGGCGCAATAGCAAATGGTGTGCAGGGAGCGAGGAAGAATATGAACAATGGAGCAGGGGTGAAGAGAATTAACCCTTGATTCCTTTTATAAAGAAAAATTACTTTGGATTTGGACCGTTAGATTCGCACCGCTAAAAATGAATGGAAATCTAGCTCTACACGTGTCGCAAGGGGAGAGAAACCAGCGGCCCACTACCCCTACTACACACGAGGATCGAAGAAATGCCTCGGTCAAAGCGCAAGGTCCGGTCATTTCCTAACTGGCCACACAAAAGGAATGGACCCGAAGGTTCTAGCAATTCGGGTTCGAGCCCGGAGACTCGAATTTGTGTAGGGTAACGTTGTTTTGCTCCGGCAGTTAACCAGTTACGTACATTCAATTATTGGGCTTTTCTTGAGCCCATACTCTTTGAAGACCCGATAAGTTTAAAGACATCGGATGATGAAAAGGATTCAAAAACATCAACATCAACAACAAGACCTTTGAGTAGTACAACTTGAGTCTATGCACAGTTGCAAGCATCCGCCTATAGACTCGGGGGCTACTTCCATCGGGAGCGCTGGTCTCGCACCCGTTAAAAAAAACTTCGACTCTACATCAAGCACAAGATTCAACACTCTTCGGATGATCAAGATATTCAGATGATGACAACTTTATTTCCTGCCCGAAGCCTTGTTTCAGCCAGTCACTTGGGGGCTACGGATATGGGCATTACCCTTCGGGTAACCAACATTGGCCTACCTCCCTTGGCCCAATAATGGGCCCATGAGAGTCACCATAGCCCAAGGTGGATTGACATGTCGGCTGCAATGGTGGAAAGATGAAAGGAGATGATTCCTTGACGGACAAGGCAAGGAGACGTCGATTAAAAGAATGATAGATTAGATCTCACATGTAACCTATTCGAATCCGTGCAGGACTCTCGGGACCTGGCCACCTATATAAAGGCCAGGAGAGGGCATGCCGGATCTTATCTACACAATCCCGCATACACAAAACCCTAGAAACCTAGCCTCGCGGAGAGATCACCACCACGCAATCTATCGGCTGCCCCATCGTAACATTTTTCATCAATAATCAAGATCAGACAAGCAGGAGTAAGGGTTTTACCTCATCGATGGCCCCGAACCTAGGTAAATCTCGCCTCTTGCCCGTTTGGTATCTGATGTCTAGTGCTAACCTGCAGGATTCCATCAGCCCTAAACCCTTATGGTGGGCATTACCGAGGAGCCCCCTCGTCACTCCCCTTTTTGGTTCGATCGGAGATAACAAACACACGGAGACACCGATGTTTGACCCAGGTTTCGGTCACGATGTGCTAAGTCCTACGTCCTGCAACTATCCTCAATATTTGTGTTGCTTTCTTCCTTTACAATTCTTCTCCCCTGTGTCCTCGCAGCCTGGGCCTCCTTTTATACAAGTAAGGGGCTACCACAAGGTGCTGCAAGGGCACCTAGCATGGGACACACCGTGTGGCTGGAGTCGCGGCGACGGGATCCTGCGACGCATGACGCATGGCTGAAACTGGCATGGTTATACTAGCATGGCACCTCTGTACCTACCCGCACCTAGGCGGTCCGCAGCCACCCTCTGTTTCCGCAAGACCGACAAAATGTGCATCCTATCTTTGGAGAGGATGGGTGTAACCTTTTATGAAATATGCGAGCATGTTGCTAACTTATAAATGCAATAGGTCGCCCTTTATTGCAAATAAATTGTAACTATTCACTCAAAATGTTGGAAAACCCTATGTATCTATTTATTTTTGAAAAAAATTATGTATTTGGCCAAAAAATTGATATTTTTTGAGAGAGCCAGATAATTGATCTGGTCAAATAGATTACTTGAGTATATTGTGTAAGAGTAGATTACTTTATCTTGTGTCCGCGTCTCCGCCAGTCGGTTGTCACCTTCGTCAATGGTTGTATGCCTGGCTTGGTGGCTAGCCAAGTCAAGCCGTATGATTAACCTCACTTATAGTTGCAATTAGGGTTGGAACTAAGATTTCTACAGTTATAACTCACATGCAGCTGAGATTATTCTACTTGCAAGTGTAGTTGTATCTGAGATTATTTTCCAGTTGTAAGTGTGGGTTACAACTGAGATTTATATATTTGGAGCTGCGGTTGTAACTATGATTTTTTCACTTCTATAGTTATACATTTGTCGTGTTCTTCTGCAAAATACACACGGCAAAGATACTTTTGCCATGTTTCTATGTAATTTGCACACAAATGTTTCGCGCCGAAATTTTGCAGGCTTGGTTTCTTTGCGCGAGAATAGTTAGCGAGAATGATTTGCGAGCGGAAGAAGAGAGCTTTGCCATGTCTCCGTTAGGGACACACGGCAAAGCCTGGCCGTTATAAAGGCACCGTCTGGGGAGGCCACCATAGCCACGTGCCCCAGCGTTTGCCATGTTTGGTGCCTTTTATGTGTGCCTCCTCCAGTCTTTGTCGCGTACCTCTATTCAATGTGTCCTTTTTTGGACCTTTGCCGAGTTCGCGTTTTTACCGTGTTCCTTTTTACCGCTTTATCGTGTTTATATGTTTTGCGGTGCTCCTTTTCGTGTTCCAGGCCGTAGGGCACACGACAAAGGTTTTGCAGGGCAACTGCTGTTTTTCCCATAGTGTGTGATTTTTTCAGTTCTATAGTTGCAACCACAATTACATCTCCCAACTGTAGAAATAGTGAACTGGCAGGCCAAACAAAAGATTAGCGAGCCACGAAATAAGGCCATAGGACAGCTAGCGGACGTCGCGCTATTTGCTTGCTTGTGCTTGTGACCGATTAAAAACAATCTGAGCGTGAGCTCACGTCAGCTGGTTCTCAATTAGTTAAGGCGTTAGAGATATCTATTTTAATTAGTGTGGAAGCGCTTGTCTAATAAGACCGTTTTGGCTATACAAAAGTTATACTAATTTCGATTTAAATCAATTAACTTAACTTTATCTACTTCTTCAGCTGTGGACTTAGACCTCTCACAACAACAACAAAAAAAGCAAACAAATGTTTCTAAACACGTTTGTTGACTAGATACATTAGTATCTAGGTAAAGCTGGATCGATTAATATAAACCGGAAGGAGTATGGTTTTAATTGTTAGATTTTTTTCTACTTTGCAGGTCATTTATCGATGTAGTTGCAAAAATGCTATACTTAAGCTTAAAATGAAGGACGACCTCCATGTATCTATTTATTTTGAAAAAAGCCAAGTATTTGGCCAAAGAATTGATCTGGTCGAATAGGTTACTTGAGTATCTTGCGTCCGAGTCTCCGCCAGTAGGCCGTCACCTTGGTCAACGGCCGTATGCCATGACTTGGTTACTAGCAAAGTCAAGCCGCGATGGATGCATGCTTGGAGGACGTACATGACTACTCCGCGGTCTTTAACGATCTTCCTCGTTTCGATCGCGATGTGATACCCAACGATCTTTTGCCCGTCTGCCTGCGCGCTAGCTAGCTAGCTCTATATAAGGAGCAACCCCTCCGAAGCAGCTATGTATTCTCACGAAAGCCTCACACCGCCTTTGCCCTTCACTAGTGGAGAAGAGGCCTTTGGTCCCAAGCAAATAACCCAGTGCAGAACCAAACCGGGACCATTGGGGGCATTAGGCCCGGTTCGTTTTGCCCAGGGCGGCCCCACTGGCTCAGAGCCTGTCCTGTAGTGGCCTTTGGACCCGGTTTGTATTACAAATCGGGCCTAAAGGGTCGCCGGCAGGGCGCGGCAGGGCGTGTCAGGCGTGGGAAACCTTTAGTCCCGGTTTGTAATACAAACCGGGTCCAAAGGCCCCACCTCTGGACCCGGTTTGTATTACAAACCGGGACAAAGTCCCCAATCTGGCTATATGACCTTGCCCCTGCCCAAGTGTGAGCCACACTTGGCCATTTTTTCACTTTCTTCACAAGAGGGGTGTATTGCTCTCCTCTCTTCTTCACATGCACAAGAGGTATTCGATGAAATGCTTAAGAGGATTCGCCACTTGAGTTTACACAAATCAAGCCACACTTAACTTGTTTTTTTCTTCTTCATCGAGGTTAACAACTTTATCATTTTCATCTGTAATTGATAAAATGCATGTGTATATATACATCGTGATTTTCTGTAATGGTTTTTGATAATCTTAATTATATCATGCAGATGAATCGGCAATGGATGTACATTGACCGACGGTTTGACGAGTTCACTTCGGGCCTGGAGAATTTCATCGCCGTGGGTGAGGCAAACAAACATGGTGGCTTCATATATTGTCCATGTGTTGACTGCAAGAATATCGTAAATTACGCTCACTCGAGTGTCATTCACAGCCACCTTCTGCGGGAAGGTTTCATGCCCAGCTACTATTGTTGGACCAAGCACGGAGAAAGAGAGGTTATGATGGAAGAGAATGAAGAAGAGGAAGAGGATGATGACGGTTATCCCAATTTCCCTGAATACGATGATACTGCAGAAGGCAATGAAGACAATGAAGTAGAAGATCAAGAGGCACCGGATGAGCCTGCCGATGATGATCTTGGTCGGGCCATTGCTGATGCAAGGAGAGAATGTGAAACTGAAAAGGAAAGGTTGGCCTTCGACAAGATGATAGAAGATCACAACAAATTGTTATACCCAACTTGCGAAGATGGCCATAAAAAGCTAGGCAAGACACTGGAATTGTTGCAATGGAAGGCAGTAGAACGGTGTCACTGACTCAGGATTTGGAAAGTTGCTGACAATAATTAAGAGGAAGCTTCCAAGGGGTAACGAATTGCCCGCCAGTACGTACGAAGTGAAGAAGATTGTCTGCCCTCTAGGATTAGATGTGCAAAAGATACATGCATGCATTAATGACTGCATCCTCTACCGCGGTGAGTACGAGAATTTGGATGCATGTCCGGTGTGCACTGCATTGCGGTATAAGATCAGATGAGATGACCCTGGTGATGTTGAGGGCGAGCGCCCCAGGAAGAGGGTTCCTGCCAAGGTTATGTGGTATGCTCCTATAATACCACGGCTGAAACGCTTGTTTAGAAATAAAGAGCATGCTAGGTTGTTGCGATGGCACAAAGAAGACCGTAAGAAAGACGTGATGTTGAGGCACCTGCTGATGGCTCCCAATGGAGAAAAATCGATAGAGAGTTCCCAAACTTTGCACAGGATGCAAGGAACTTAAGGTTTGGTCTAAGTACAGATGGCATGAATCCTTTTGGAGAGCAGAGCTGCAGCCATAGCACCTGGCCTGTGACTCTTTGTATATATAACCTTCCTCCTTGGTTGTGCATGAAGAGGAAGTTCATTATGATGCCAGTGCTCATACAAGGCCCGAAGCAACCCGGGAACGACATTGATGTGTACCTGAAGCCATTAGTCGAAGAACTTCTACAGCTGTGGTCCCTAGCAGGTGTACGTGTGTGGGACGAGCACAAGCAGGAGGAATTTGACCTAAGAGCGCTGCTTTTCGTAACCATCAATGACTGGCCTGCTCTTGGTAACATTTCGGACGAGTCAAACAAGGGGTACAATGCATGCACGCACTGTTTACATGAGCTCGAAGGTGATTATTTGGAAAAAGGTCAGAAGGTCGTGTACCTGGGGCATCGTCGATTTCTTAGGATTACCCATCCCGTAAGAAAGAAAGGCAAGCATTACAGCGGTGAGGCTGATCACCGGAGGAAGCCTCCCCATCGTGATGGTGTTGATATATTTGGTATGGTCAAGGATCTAGATGTAATATTTGGAAAGGGTCCTGGCGGACGGTCTGTTCCGAATGACGATGCCGGACACGTGCCCATGTGGAAGAAGAAATCTATATTTTGGGATCTAACCTATTGGAAAGTCTTAGAGGTCCGCTCTTCAATCGATGTGATGCACGTGACGAAGAATCTTTGCGTGAACCTGCTAGGCTTTCTGGGCGTGTACGGGAAGACAAAAGATACACCGAAGCACGGGAGGACCAGACAACGTTGGAAAGACCCCAAAAATCTGCATGAGAGAGTTAAAGGACGTCATTTATCCAGCTACGCTCTTACAAAAGCGAGAGAAGGAAATATTTTTTGAATGTCTCGAGCAGTATCAAGGTCCCGTCCGGCTTCTCCTCCAATATAAAGGGAATAATAAATATGGAGAAGAAAACATTCCAGAACCTGAAGTCTCATGACCGTCACGTGATAATGACACAGCTTGCTTCCGATTGCATTGAGGGGGCTTCTACCGGAAAATGTTCGACCGCCCATTGTGAAGCTATGTGCATTCCTCAATGCAATTTCTCGAAGGTAATAAATCCAGAAATTCTACCGAGGTTGCGTAATGATGTGGTCCAATGTCTCGGTTAGTTTTGAGCTGGTGTTCCCACCATCCTTCTTCAATATTATGACACATCTCCTCGTTCACCTGGTCGATGAGATTTCCATTCTCGGTCCTGTATTTCTACACAATATGTTCCCCTTCGAGAGGTTCATGGGAGTCTTAAAGAAATATGTTCATAACCGTGCTAGGCCAGAAGGAAGCATCTCCAAGGTCTATGGAACAGAGGAGGTCATTGAATTCTGTGTTGACTTTATTCCTGACCTTAAGCCGATTGGTGTTCCTGAATCGCGGCATGAAGGAAGACTAAGTGGAAAAGGCACGCTAGGAAGGAAATCAATGATATGTAGGGACGGAATTTCTTTGACTCAAGCACACTACACAGTTCTACAAAGTTCCACCTTGGTGGCTCCGTATATCGGTGACCACAAGAACTTTCTACGCTCCCAGAACCCGGGGCAGTCGAACGATTGGATTAGACGTGAACACATGTCGACTTTCGGCGGTTGGTTGCAAAAACATCTCCTGAATAACGAACATATTGAAGATCAGCTGTACTTGCTGGCCCAGACACCATCTTCGACTGTAGTGACTTTCCAAGGGTACGAGATAAATGGGAATACATTTTACACGATCGCCCAAGATAAAAAGAGCACCAACCAAAACAAGTGGTGTCCGATTTGATGCAATAATGAATGAAGGCCCAAATGACACATATTATGGTTACATAGAGGATATATGGGAACTTGACTATGGACCTTCTTTTAAGGTCCCTTTGTTTAGGTGCAAATGGGTCAACAAAACAGGAGGCGGGGTTCAGGTAGACAAGTTGTATGGAATGACAACAGTGGATCTCAACAATCTTGGGTATAGAGACGAACCATTCGTCCTAGCTAAGGATGTGGCCCAGGTTTTCTATGTGAAGGACATGTCTACCAAATCAAGAAAAAGGAAACATAAGGAAACAAATACATCAAACGATGAGCCAAAGCGCCACATAGTTCTTTCTGGAAAAAGAAACATCGTGGGAGTGGAGGACAAGACAGACATGTCGAAGATTATAATAAGTTTGATGAAATTCCACCCTTCAGAGTGAACATTGATCCAAGCATCAAGTTAAATGATGAAGATGCTCCATGGTTAAGGCCGAAGAAGATTAAATGATTAAGATGCTCCATCATCAAGTTAATTGTAGAATGTTCATGGCACAAATGAGTATCTCAACATGGCAATCAATTTAACTGTATGTAAGATATTAAAAGTGGAGATTTCCCAACCCTTTCCCCAACAGTACTACTGTTAGAGGAGATGTAGTCGTTCGGGGGCTTGCAGGGAAAAATTCCGAGGAGCAGCTTCCGAAGATGCCGTAGGGCGTGTGCACCAACGCCATCTTCGAGAAGCTGCGCCACGGAGATTTCCCAAACCTTTCCCCAACAGATCGTTAGAGGATATGTAGTCGTTCACGGGCTTGCCGGGAAATTTTTCCGAGGCACAGCCTCCGAAGATGCCGTAGGGCGCGTGTGCACCAACGACATCTTCGAGAAGCTGTGTCACGGGAGATTTCCCAACCCTTTCCTTCATCCATGGGAATGAAACTCTGCTTGGCTTGTTGATCTGCTTCGGCAAGGCGTATCGATGCTCCTTTTATAGGCACTGCACCTCTTCTACTTTGTCTTGTTCTTCGACAGGGCGTCATGCGCTACATGCTTTATCTCATCGAGCAGTGCGTCCACCCATGCGTTCTTATCCTGCCGACATCTTTAGTCCCGGTTGTACCCACCAGCCGGGACTAAAGGTTACCCACACGTCCTTATCCCACCGACAGTTTTGTTAGATGACAAAAAAAGGATTTTCGTCCCGGTTGTACCCACCAGCCGGGACTAAAGGTTACCCACACGTCCTTATCCCACCGACAGTTTTGTTAGATGACAAAAAAAAGATCTTTAGCCCCGGTTGTACCCACCAGCCGGGGCTAATGTTTTCGGCGCCACTGCGTTCCCGCCTATTTTTCTTCCCGCGCTTTCCACTGCTTCCCGCCTCCGTCCTCTCGCCATTTTTTCACTATATATATGATGGCTTGGCCTCCATTTACATATCACATCTACACTCATATCTGCAAACCTCATCACTCTGTCCCATGGCTTCCATCGTATCTCTAACCCTCCGGGAGGCGGAGGCGCTTTGCGCGTCGAACTACCTCTGCCCGCCGGGCTACCGCGTCCCGACCGGCTGGTTGCTGAGCGTCGGAGGCGTAACGGTCCCTCCTGTCCCTCTAGGTGTGGCGCGCGAGATGGCCATCACGAACCACTACTACTTCGAGCTCACGCCAGAGCAGCGGAGGAATCCCTAGTGGCATCCCGACTACTTCCCAACTTGGGAAAGCTTCTTCATCAATCGACGTGAGAGGGCGCTTGCCAGGCACGAGGAGGGCGGCCCGCCTCCTTCGGACTTCAACGAGGCCGGCCGTCGGCTGTGGTGGCGCGGCCGGACTCTCCAGTGGCGTCATGGCCCACCGTGGCCCCCGCCCGTGCTACCCTCGGTCCCAGCCCACGCGTGCTCTCCCGCCGAGGTTCGACTACCGCGACCCCGATGCCAGCCGACGATGATGACGGCGACTACGACGACTACAAGTGGCGAGTACTATCGGGCTAGGCACGAGTATGACTGAATGACTCGAGCAGTCGAATCTGGCCATATGTATCTTAATTAATTTTTAGTTGAGCTCTGTACTTTAATTCCATGTATCTGGCGGGAAACTTTTCTCATCATCAGCGTCTGCCACAACGACTTTATTGAAAATACAATTAAAATATATAAACAACTAGTAGTCACACCAAGGGTCGTTGTCGGCCCAAGTTGTATTCGGGTTGTCGAGCTCGAACACGGTGGTGGCCAGTACATGGTGGCGGCGGTGGCCAGTACATGGCGGTGACGGTGGTGGCCAGTACACGGCGGTGGCGACGGTGGCCTGTACATGGCGGTGGCGGTGGCGGTGGCCAGTACACGGCGGTGGCGGTGGTGGCCAGTACATGGCGGCGGCGGTGGTGGCCAGTACATGGTGGCGGCGGTGGCCAGTACATGGCGGCGGCGGTGGTGGCCAGTACACGGCGGTGGCGACGGTGGCCTATACATGGCGGTGGCGGTGGCGGTGGCCAGTACACGGCGGTGGCGGTGGTGGCCAGTACATGGCGGCGGCGGTGGTGGCCAGTACATGGTGGCGGCGGTGGCCAGTACATGGCGGTGACGGTGGTGGCCAGTACACGGCGGTGGCGGTGGCGGTGGCCAGCACACGGCGGTGGTGGTGGCCAGTACACGGCGGTGGCGGTGGCCAGTACACGGCGGTGGCGGTGGTGGCCAGTACACGGCGGTGGCGACGGTGGCCTATACATGGCGGTGGCGGTGGCCAGTACACGGCGGTGGTGATGGTGGCAGTACATGGCGGCGGCGGTGGTGGCCAGTACATGGTGGTGGCGGTGGCCAGTACATGGCGGTGACGGTGGTGGCCAGTACACGGCGGTGGTGGTGGCCAGTACACGGCGGTGGCGGTGGCGGTGGCCAGTACACGGCGGTGGCGACGGTGGCCTATACATGGCGGTGGCGGTGGCCAGTACACGACGGTGGCGGTGGTGGCCAGTACATGGCGGCGGCGGCGGTGGACACGTGTGGCAGTGCGGTGGCCAGTAAGTGGTTTTTTTTGATTTGAAATAAGGCGGGAACGAAATTTTTTTTAAAAAAATGGTCTTTAGGCCCGGTTTGTAATACAAACCGGGCCTAAAGGCATTTTTTGCGCGCGCAGCGAAAACCGCAGCAAAAATGGCCTTTAGGCCTGGTTTGTATTACAAACCGGGACCAAAGGGCCTAAAGGCATTTTTTGCGCGCGCAGCGAAAACCGCAGCAAAAATGGCCTTTAGGCCTGGTTTGTATTACAAACCGGGACCAAAGGGGGGCCTTTGGTCCCGGTTGGTGCCACGAACCGGGACCAAAGGGGTGTGGGACTATAACTGTCGCCCCTTCGTCTCCGCGGAGATCAATCCCGCGGAGACGAAGGCACGACGCCGCCAGGCTGCCCAACTGCCGCGCCGCCATCGCCGTCTCCGTCCACCGCGCCGCCGCCCGCCGCCGTCCACGCCCGCGCCCATCGCCGTCCACGCGCCGCCGCCCGCCGCCGTCCACACCCACGCCCGCGCCCGTCGCGCGCTTCCGCGCGCGCCGTCCGCCCGCCGCCGTCCGCGCGCCACGCCCGCGCCCGCGCCCGCGCCTGTCGCCTCCTCTCCTCCGCCCGCGTCGCCGTCCACCGCCCGCGTCGCCGTCCACCACGCCGCCGTCGCCATCTGCCGCGCGCCTCCTCTCCGCCGGCGCCAAGGTGAGCCCCCGGCCGGCCACCCTTTTTTTTAATTTTTTAGATTTTTAGATTGTTAGTATTAGATTTTTAGAAATAGTTAGTATTAGATTTTTAGAAATTGTTAGTATTAGAATTTTAGAAATAGTTAGTATTAGATTTTTAGAAATAGTTAGTATTAGATTTTTAGAAATAGTTAGTATTAGATTTTTAGAAATAGTTGATTACATTTTTAGATTATTAGTATTATAGTTAGAAAAAAGTTATGAAAAGAATATTTGTTAGAAATAAGATAGAAAATTATAGTTAAAAAAATATTAGTATAGTTAATTCGATATGTTAGAAAAAGTAGTGAAAATTATTAGTATAGTTAATCCGATATGTTAGAAAAAGTAGTGAAAATTATAGTTAGAAAATTGTTAGTATAGTTAATCCGGTAGTGCGGGCGGTCCTGCCGGTGCCGAGTCTGTGGCGGTGCCCCTACCGGCGCCCGTGCCGGTGCCGAGTCCGTGGCGGTGCCCCTACCGGCGCCCGTGTCTGTGCCGACTCCGTGGCGGTGCCGCCGCGACATAGTGCCGGCGCCCCTGCCGGCGCCCCCAAAATAGAGTATATATGTAGTGTCGGCGCCCCCCAAATGGTAGTGCCGGCGCCGACTAACATA
>NC_061508.1:78084762-78099337 GCF_022539505.1 Lolium rigidum | reverse complement strand
GTATCTAATTGCTTAAAATTCATTATGCTACTTCTCAAAGATATAATTTTAGCGGGAGGATAATATCTACCAATAAAAGCATCCTTGCATTTAGTCCATGAATCAATACTATTCTTAGGCAAATATAGCAACCAATCTTTAGCTCTTCCTCTTAATGAGAAAGGAAACACTTTCAATTTAATAATATCACCATCTACATCTTTATACTTTTGCATTTCACAAAGTTCAACAAAATTATTGAGATGGGCAGCAGCATCATCAGAACTAACACCAGAAAATTGATCTCTCATGACAAGATTTAGTAAAGCAGGTTTAATTTCAAAGAATTCTGCTGTAGTAGCAGGTGGAGCAATAGGTGTGCATAGGAAATCATTATTATTTGCATTTGTGAAGTCACACAACTTAGTATTTTCAGGGGTATTCATTTTAGCAACGGTAAATAAAACAAACTAGATAAAGTAAATGCAAGTAACTAATTTTTTTGTGTTTTTGATATAGAGAGCAAGACAATAAATAAAGTAAAACTAGCAACTAATTTTTTTGTGTTTTGTTTAGGTGCAGCAAACAAAGTAGTAAATAAAATAAAGCAAGACAAAAACAAAGTAAAAGAGATAGAGAAGTGGAGACTCCCCTTGCAGCGTGTCTTGATCTCCCCGGCAACGGCGCCAGAAAACAGGCTTGATACGCGTAGATGCACACGTCCGTTGGGAACCCCAAGTGGAAGGTATGATGCGTATAGAAGCAAGTTTCCCTCAGTATGAAACCAAGGTTTAATCGAACTAGTAGGAGCCAAGAAGCACGTTGAAGGTTGATGGTCGCGAAATGTGATGCGGCGCAACACCAGGGATTCCGGCGCCAACGTGGAATCTGCACAACACAACCAAAGTACTTTGCCCCAACGAAACAGTGAGGTTGTCAATCTCACCGGCTTGCTGTAACAAAGGATTAAACGTATCGAGTGGAAGATGTTTGCAAAGAAGACAGTAAAACACAATTGCGATGAGATTGTATGCTATGTAAAGAATAGGACCGGGGTCCACAGTTCACTAGAGGTGTCTCTCCCATAAGATAAAAGCATGTTGGGTGAACAAATTACAGTCGGGCAATTGACAAATAGAGAAAGGCATAACAATGCATGTACATGATATGATAAATATAGTGAGATTTAATTGGGCATTACGACAAAGTACACAGACCGCCATCCAACTGCATCTATGCCTAAAAAGTCCACCTTCAGGTTATCATCCGAACCCCATTCAGTATTAAGTTGCTAAGCAACAGAGAATTGCATTAAGTATGGTTCGTAATGTAATCGACAACTACATCCTTAGACATAGAATCAATGTTTTATCCCTAGTGGCAACAGCACATCACAACCTTAGAACTTTCTGTCACTGTCCCAGGTGTCAATGAAGGAATGAACCCACTATCGAGCATAAATACTCCCTCTTGGAGTTAAGAGCAAAAACTTGGCCAGAGCCTCTACTAATAACGGAGAGCATGCAAGATCATAAACAACACATAAACAATAGATTGATAATCACCATAACATAGTATTCTCTATCCATCGGATCCCGACAAACACAACATATAGTATTACGGATAGATGATCTTGATCATGTTAGGCAGCTCACAAGATCCAACAATGAAGCACAACAAGGAGAAGACGACCATCTAGCTACTCGCTATGGACCCATAGTCCAGGGGTGAACTACTCACTCATCACTCCGGAGGCGATCATGGCGATGAAGAGTCCTCCGGGAGATGAATCCCCTCTCCGGCAGGGTGCCGGAGGCGATCTCCTGAATCCCCCGAGATGGGATTCGCGGCGGCGGCGTCTCCGGAAGGTTTTCCGTATCGTGGCTCTCGGTATCGGGGTTTTCGCGACGGAGGCTTTAAGTAGGCGGAAGGGTAGGTCGGGGGGCTCACGAGGGGCCCGGATGACGAGGTGGCGCGGCCGGGGGCCGGGCCGCGCCGCCCGTGGTCCGGCCACCTCGTGGCCCCACTTCGTTATCTCTTCGGTCTTCCGGAAGCTTCGTGCAAAAATAGGACCCCGGGCGAAGATTTCGTCCAATTCCGAGAATATTTCCTTACTAGGATTTCTGAAACCAAAAACAGCGAAAAACAAGAATCGGCTCTTCGGCATCTTGTTAATAGGTTAGTTCCAGAAAATGCATAAATATGACATATAATGTGCATAAAACATGTAGGTATCATCAATAAAGTGGCATGGAACGTAAGAAATAATCGATACGTTGGAGACGTATCAGTTACTAATAAACGAGATCATCAACTGATACCATGTTCTATGGTGAAAGTGTTCAACTCTTCAATAAAAAATAAATTGAACTTTTGGTTGAACTTCTGGTCTATCTTATTCCTGCTATTCACTTCAGGTCTATCTTATTCATGCTATTCTCTTCTTTTAGTTAGTTATTCTATGATAGTTTTCTCTTTTGCAAAGCAACCAAGTTGTGAAGTTCTGAAAAGGAAAAGATACCAAGATGGTACTGACGAAAGTTGTGGCATAAATAAAAGATGATTCAACTATCCAACATACAATGGTATTTTAGTTCAAATGGTAAATAGTTATTGCTAGAGCTTCAAATTATGTTGTCATCACTTCTTTGGATGTTTATTTATGAATCATATCATATGATGGAAATATGCATAAGTTGATGATACAATGCTCGCATTTATTTTATCAACCATAATCTCATTGATGCATGATATAATCTATTCGCTTATTTCCTCGAGGACAAGCAAATGTTTAAGCTTGGGGGAGTTGATACGTGCATGTTGTATCATCATAATATCATCATATATTTAGTAGTTTACATTGTTATTTGCATTGATCATTCATTATTTATGAATTTAGATGATTTATGGGATTTTCCTACAAAGTCCCTTTTATTGGTATTTAATTTCTGGGAGGAAGATAACCTCTTTTTCATATTTATGTTTCAGCGACCTTACAGAACTCAAAAAGCTCAGGGATTTTTGTAGCGTCAATATTTTACACGAGAAGCAGCCGGAGCACGAGAAACACATGAGGGGGTCCACGAGGCCTGAATGAGACCTGGTGGCGCAGGACCCACCCTGGGCCGGGCCACCTAGGCCCATTCCCTCGGGAGCGTCGCCTCGCATCCGTATTTTTATGTACGACTCCATCCTAGACGAAAACCTGCGCCATATTTTTCTTAGAATTTTCTAAGGCGGAAACGGAACCCGTCTTCCACCATCGTCGTCACCAACTCCTCCTTGGCGCGGGGAGGAGCGTCTTCATCACCATCTTCACCAACACCACCATCACCATGTCGAGATTTGACGTCACCCCCCTCATATTTTGTGGTAGATTGAACCCTAGATATTTTTTAAGTGTTGGATGCATGCTTGTGCTTGGTATCTTATCATTATTTTGTGGTGAAGTTATACTTTCGAATTGTGTTGTAATTCATATCCCGCAGATCATGATCATGTTTGACACTTGTGAGTAGTTCCTGTAGTTTCTGGGGCATAGGATGAATTGATTATGATTTCTATATAGTATGCTATGGGTATCTGGTCAAGTTTTAATCTCTTATATGGTTCTATGATTGTAATGTGCGAACGTCGACTATATATTACATCACCTTTATGGGCTCATAGGGCTGCAGTTTAGAGTAATAAATTAAACGGATAGGGAATGAGGGAGAAACATAAACCTATTCCTTAGACTTGGTGTTATTATTAGGGGGTTCTTGATTGATTGGGGACCTTAGAAATTTATGCAAATGTTGGACATTTAGTGTATCCCTAGGTGATCATGCAAATGGCCTTAGGAACAATCATTAGGGGTTTTGTAGCATAAGAATTTGGATACGCCTACTTTATGCTCGGTCCAACAAGAATAAAACTTGACAAGACGATCATATATGCCATTTTAGAAGTCTGTATGGTAAGTAAATCCATGATGTCCCTGTGAACTTTGTCATATATAGTTACACATTTGAGCTTGTCCTCGCTGAATATAAGATTGAGATTTCTCTGAAAAGAGCATTTGCAGTACTAAAAACTTTACTTTATGTTATTTATTTATGTGCAAACATAAACCAAAAAACCCAAAAACTACCGCTTTCTTATTACTTTTTCTGTTGAATTTGCTAACCAATACCTTTAGCTCCTCGAGGGTTCGACAACCTTTTCTATATTGAAAGGTACTACAATTGATCAACTACACTTGGGAGTCATCACCAACACACTTCATAATTATATCCAACACAAAAATGTTTATTCCAATTCACGAAGATGCCCTTCGTAGTGTTCATCTTGGGCGGAGACCTCTTTCTCTTGCTTGACTTGTCCTCACTGCTCATGGATTTGGCAGTCTCTACGCCTCCTTTACCGTATGGTTTCCATCCTTCATCTTCATGCAATATGATCATGGGACTCCCAGCCATGGTAAGGTGCGTCGGGGTCGTCTTGATCATCATATTCAAGATCTTCATAGGAATCCTATGAAGATCCTCTCCATCATGGAATGGGACTGCGGTAAACAAAGTCGTCATAATCATGGAGGGAAGCATCACCATAACTTGGCGGTGGCATCAATCCGACTGGTTTTCCTACCCCGGGCGCTAGGTAACTCATCCATAGATTCAGTGTGCAACTAAGAACAAGAAAGAGGCAGCTTGGAGCTATATATGAGGGGTTAGGACGTTAGGAGTCACATGTCTAAAGAGATCAGATCTGCACATCCGGCTTCAGGGTCGTCGCCCTCCGGTCCGGTCAGATGTGACCGCATCCAATCGCTTCTGTTCGGCCACCTAGGCGGCGTTGATCATGCCATCCGGCTTCTCCTTCCGCGCCCTAGGCTTCCACTACTTCTGTGGCTTCTCCATGTCATTGGCGGCGGCAGACTATCGGCCGGTGAATATTTTGAGTGGCATCGGCGGCGGATCTAGGCAGTGTTCGCGGGAGGGTAGGCAAGAAATGGTGGGAGCTAGCCGGGGAGGGAGGTTATGGAGGGAAGAAATGGAGGGACACCAAATAAAAATGGAGGGAAGCCGGCTCCCCGTCGCCGACAATGCTTGCCCACGTGTCTTTATCCCTTTCGCTGGTGTCCATGGGCGTAGCTCAGCGCGTTGGGTTTGGCCTGGGATCGCCGGGCGAATAACATGCCCAATCCGGTGAAAATTGGGTTCCCGAGGCGGGTGGGGGCAAGTGGGAGAAAAAGGCTCCACTGGTGCGAAAAAGGCGCCCGAGGGGCTCTCGACGGGGCGAGTGGAGATGTTCTTAAACCCGACGAGGGATGGGAGTAGAGGTGCGAAGTAGTTATAGCATGCGATCAAGTCATCAAGTTTTATTGCTATATCAAACTCATACGAAGTAATTCTAATCCTTATACCATCATATCATGTTGATCACTGATACTGGAAGAATACTTTCATGATACCAAACGTCACTCCGTACAGGGTGATTATAAAGGTTGATTTGGGTATTCTGAAAGTTTTAGTTGAGGCTCATGGATCAAGAGTGGAATTTGTCTGCCCCAATGACGGGAAGATATTCTATGGGCCCTTCTCAGTGATACTGCATTGACACCGCTTGCAAGCATGTGATTAGGTCACAAGAATTCCTTATCACAGAATAAGTAAAGAGACTTGTCGGGAACGAGAGGTTGATACCAAATGATCGGATCTTGGACAAATAATAATATAGCGAGACAAAAGGAATTAACTATGTTCGTTATTGGTTCACACGATCACTAGTTTAACGTCGAGTAAGTGGGAGTCGTCATGTATTTCCGAATCCCGCTGATGATTATTGATCGGAGAGGATTCTCGATCATTTCCATGTTATTCACGAACCGTACGGTGACACACATAAGGTTCATCATCGTTTTTGAGTGGATATGATACTCCGACCAAATTATAGGACAACACAGGGGTTGTTTCAGAAAAGTACCGAAAATGTTTCGGCATATCGAAATAACTCCTCCTTGGGCCGGCACACCCCCTTAGGGGGCTGCCCCTTCCTCTCCTATAAAAGGAGCCCCTCTCATCCCCTCTTCACACACACTTGATCCCTCCCTTCTTCCTATAGTTGCTTCTCCACCATCGACATTGCTTAGCGAAGATCTGCCAAAATATTAGTTCGTAATTCATACTCTTAGTTAAAGTGTGTGTTGGAGTGTCCGGCGGATCCCTTCTTCTGCTGCCCCGCTGGGACCAAGGGCGTGGAGGAGACGTCGGTGAATTGTATGTGTGACTGATACGTCTCCGACGTATCAATAATTTCTTATGTTCCATGCTACTTTATTGATGATACCTACATGTTTTATACACATTATATGTCATATTTATGCGTTTTCCGGAACTAACCTATTGACGAGATGCCGAAGTGCCAGTTCTTGTTTTCTGCTGTTTTTGGTTTCAGAAATCCTAGTAACGAAATATTCTCGGAATTGGACGAAATCAACGCCCAGGTTCCTATTTTCACCGGAAGCTTCCAGAGCACCCGAGAAGGACCAGAGGGGGGCCACAGGCCCACCACACATGGCCCTGGCGCGGCCAAGGGGGGGCCCGCGCCCCCCTATTGTGTCGTCGCCCCGTCAGCCCTCCGACTCCGCCTCTTCGCCTATTTAAAGGTCCCTGACCTAAAACCTCGATACGAATAAGCCACGGTACGCGAAACCTTCCAGAGCCGCCGCCATCGCGAAGCCAAGATCTGGGGGACAGGAGTCTCTGTTCCGGCACGCCGCCGGGACAGGGAAGTGCCCCCGGAAGGCTTCTCCATCGACACCGCTGCCATCTCCATCGCCATCTTCATCACCGCTGCTGCTCCCATGAGGAGGGAGTAGTTCTCCATTGAGGCTCGGGGCTGTACCGGTAGCTATGTGGTTCATCTCTCTCCTATGTACTTCAATACAATAATCTCATGAGCTGCCTTACATGATTGAGATTCATATGATGATGCTTGTAATCTAGATGTCATTATGCTAGTCAAGTGGGTTTTACTTATGTGATCTCCGGAGACTCCTTGTCCCACGTGTGTAAAGGTGACGAGTGTGTGCACCGTGTGGGTCTCTTAGGCTATATTTCACGGAATACTTATTCACTCGTTATGAATGGCGTAGTGAAGTGCTTATTTATATCTCTTTATGATTGCAATGTGTTTTGTATCACAATTTATCTATGTGCTACTCTAGTGATGTTATTAAAGTAGTTTATTCCTCCCGCACGGTGTAATGGTGACGAGTGTGTGCATCCGTGTTAGTACTTGGCGTAGGCTATGATTATGATCTCTTGTAGATTATGAAGTTAACTATTGCTATGATGGTATTGATGTGATCTATTCCTCCTACATGGTGTGAAGGTGACGAGTGTGCATGCTATGCTAGTACTTGGTTTAGTCGTGTCGATCTTTCATGCACTCTAAGGTTATTTAAATATGAACATTGAATTGTGGAGCTTGTTAACTCCGGCATTGAGGGTTCGTGTAATCCTACGCAATGTGTTCATCATCCAACAAGAGAGTGTAGAGTATGCATCTATCTATTCTGTTATGTGATCAAAGTTGAGTGTCCACTAGTGAAAGTCTAATCCCTAGGCCTTGTTCCTAAATATCGCTATCGCCGCTTGTTACTTGTTTTATCGAGTTACTACTGCTGCGTTACTACTGCTTGTTTACTTCCCGCAATATTACTACCATCAACTGCACGCCAGCAAACACTTTTCTGGCGCCGTACTACTGCTCATATTCATTCACACCACCTGTGTTTTACTATCTCTTCGCCGAACTAGTGCACCTATACATCTGACAAGTGTATTAGGTGTGTTGGGGACACAAGAGACTTCTTGTATCGTGGTTGCAGGGTTGCTTGAGAGGGATATCTTTGACCTCTTCCTCCCCGAGTTCGATAAACCTTGGGTAATCCACTTAAGGGAAAATTGCTGCTGTTCTACAAACCTCTCGCTCTTGGAGGCCCAACACCGTCTACAAGAATAGAAGCACCCGTAGACATCAAGCTATTTTCTGGCGCCGTTGCCGGGGAGAAAAGGTAAAAGGTACTCACACTCCGGATCTCGGCTACTAAGCTATTTTCCGGCGCCGTTGTAAGTACTCGAAGCTATTTCCTTTAGACTCTGCAATTGCGACATTTGGTTTCTTGTTTACACTAGTTAGGCATAATGGAAAGTAACAATGAGCTTCTTATTCTATTTCCTGAGTTAAGACATGGATTGTTTGCTGCGAAAATTAAAAAACCTATGGAACACATTAGCATGAGCGCTTTGAACACCATTGTTGCTAATAATATGGAAAATTCTAAGCTTGGGGAAGCTGGCTTTGATGAGCATGATATTTTTAGTACCCCAAGCATTGAGGAGAAAATTTACTTTGATGATACTTTGCCTCCTATATTTGATGATGAGAATAATAATGATAGCTACTTTGTTGAATTTGCTCCCACTACAACTAATAAAATTGATTATGCTTATGTGGAGAGTAATAATTTTATGCATGAGACTCATGATAAGAATGCTTTATGTGATAGTTATATTGTTGAGTTTTCTCATGTTGCTACTGAAAGTTATTATGAGAGAGGAAAATATGGTTGTAAAAAATTTCATGTTACTAAAACACCTCTCTATGTGCTGAAATTTTTGAAGCTACACTTGTTTTATCTTCCTATGCTTGTTACTTTGCTCTTCATGAACTTGTTTATTTACAAGATTCCTATGCATAGGAAGCATGTTAAATGTGTTTTGAATTTGCCTCTTGATGCTCTCTTTTGCTTCAACTCTTATTTCTTGCGAGTGCATCATTAAAACTGCTGAGCCCATCTTAATGGCTATAAAGAAAGAACTTCTTGGGAGATAACCCATGTGTTTTTTTACTACAGTACTTTGTTTTATATTTGTGTCTTGGAAGTTGTTTACTACTGTAGCAACCTCTCCTTATCATGTTTTTGTGCCAAGTAAAGTCTCTATAGTAAGGTTCATACTAGATTTGGATTACTGCGCAGAGACAGATTTCTTTGCTGTCACGAATCTGGGCCTAATTCTCTGTAGGTAACTCATAAAATTATGCCAATTTACGTGAGTGATCCTCAGATATGTACGCAACTTTCATTAGTTTTGAGTTTTTCCATTTGAGCAAGTCTGGTGCCATTTTAAAATTCGTCTTTACGGACTGTTCTGTTTTTGACAGATTCTGCCTTTTGTTTCGCATTGCCGCTTTTGCTTTGTTGAATGGGTTTCTTTGTTCCATTAACTTTCAGAAGCTTTGTGCAATGTCCAGAAGTGTTAAGAATGATTGTGTAACCTCTGAACATGTGAGTTTTTGATTGTGCACTAACCCTCTAATGAGTTTGCTTGAAGTTTGGTGTGGCAGAAGTTTTCAAGGGTCAATGGAAGAGGGTGATATAATGTGATCGAGAAGAGTGAAAGATCTAAGCTTGGGGATGCCCCGGTCGTTCATCCCTGCATATTTTAAGAAGACTCAAGCATCTAAGCTTGGGGATGCCCAAGGCATCCCCTTCTTCATCGACAACTTATCAGGTTTCTTCTAGTGAAACTATATTTTTATTCCATCACATCTTATGTATTTTACTTGGAGCGTCTGTGTGCTTTTATTTTTGTTTTGTTATTTTCATTCTCTGAATAAGTTCATCCTTGTGTGGGAGAGAGACACGCTCCGCTGGTTCGTATGAACACATGTGTTCTTAGCTTTTAATGTTCATGGCGAAGGTTGAAAATTGCTTCGTTAATTGTTATATGGTTGGAAACAGAAAATGCTACATGTAGTAATTCTATAATGTCTTGGATAATGTGATACTTGGCAATTGTTGTGCTCATGTTTAAGCTCTTGCATCATATACTTTGCACCCATTAATGAAGAAATACATAGAGCTTGCTAAAATTTGGTTTGCATATTTGGTCTCTCTAAGGTCTAGATAATTTCTAGTATTGAGTTTTGAACAACAAGGAAGACGGTGTAGAGTCTTATAATGTTTACAATATGTCTTTTATGTGAGTTTTGCTGCACCGGTTCATCCTTGAGTTTGCTTCAAATAACCTTGCTAGCCTAAACCTTGTATCGAGAGGGAATACTTCTCATGCATCCAAATCCTTGAGCCAACCACTATGCCATTTGTGTCCACCATACCTACCTACTACATGGTATTTCTCCGCCATTCCAAAGTAAATTGCTTGAGTGCTACCTTTAAAATTCCATCATTCGCCTTTGCAATATATAGCTCATGGGACAAAATAGCCTCAAAAACTATTGTGGTATTGAATATATACTTATGCACTTTATCTCTTATTAAGTTGCTTGTTGTGCGATAACCATGCTTCTGGGGACGCCATCAACTACTCTTTGTTGAATATCATGTGAGTTGCTATGCATGTCCGTCTTGTCCGAAGTAAGGGAGATCTACCACCTTAATGGTTGGAGCATGCATATTGTTAGAGAAGAACATTGGGCCGCTAACTAAAGCCATGAATCATGGTGGAAGTTTCAGTTTTGGACATATATCCTCAATCTCATATGAGAATAATAATTGTTGCTACATGCTTATGCATTAAAGAGGAGTCCATTACCTGTTGTCCATGTTGTCCCGGTATGGATGTCTAAGTTGAGAATAATCAAAAGCGAGAAATCCAAAATGCGAGCTTTCTCCTTAGACCTTTGTACAGGCGGCATGGAGGTACCCCATTGTGACACTTGGTTAAAACATGTGTATTGCGATGATCCGGTAGTCCAAGCTAATTAGGACAAGGTGCGGGTACTATTAGTATACTATGCATGAGGCTTGCAACTTGTAAGATATAATTTACATAATACATATGCTTTATTACTACCGTTGACAAAATTGTTTCATGTTTTCAAAATAAAAGCTCTAGCACAAATATAGCAATCGATGCTTTCCTCTTTGAAGGACCTTTCTTTTACTTTTATGTTGAGTCAGTTCACCTATTTCTCTCCACCCCAAGAAGCAAACACTTGTGTGAACTGTGCATTGATTCCTACATACTTGCATATTGCACTTGTTATATTACTTTACATTGACAATATCCATGAGATATACATGTTATAAGTTGAAAGCAACCGCTGAAACTTAATCTTCCTTTGTGTTGCTTCAATACCTTTACTTTGATTTATTGCTTTATGAGTTAACTCTTATGCAAGACTTATTGATGCTTGTCTTGAAGTACTATTCATGAAAAGTCTTTGCTTTATGATTCACTTGTTTACTCATGTCATTACCATTGTTTTGATCGCTGCATTCATTACATATGTTTACAAATAGTATGATCAAGGTTATGATGGCATGTCACTTCGAAATTATCTTTGTTATCGTTTTACCTGCTCGGGACAAGCAGAACTAAGCTTGGGGATGCTGATACGTCTCCGACGTATCGATAATTTCTTATGTTCCATGCTACTTTATTGATGATACCTACATGTTTTATACACATTATATGTCATATTTATGCGTTTTCCGGAACTAACCTATTGACGAGATGCCGAAGTGCCAGTTCCTGTTTTCTGCTGTTTTTGGTTTCAGAAATCCTAGTAACGAAATATTCTCGGAATTGGACGAAATCAACGCCCAGGTTCCTATTTTCACCGGAAGCTTCCAGAGCACCCGAGAAGGACCAGAGGGGGCCACGGGCCCGCCACACATGGCCCTGGCGCGGCCAAGGGGGCCCGCGCCCCCTATTGTGTCGTCGCCCCGTCGGCCCTCCGACTCCGCCTCTTCGCCTATTTAAAGGTCCCCGACCTAAAACCTCGATACGAAGAAGCCACGGTACGCGAAACCTTCCGGAGCCGCCGCCATCGCGAAGCCAAGATGCAGGGGACAGGAGTCTCCGTTCCGGCACGCCGCGGGACGGGGAAGTGCCCCGGAAGGCTTCTCCATCGACACCGCTGCCATCTCCACCGCCATCTTCATCACCGCTGCTGCTCCCATGAGGAGGGAGTAGTTCTCCATTGAGGCTCGGGGCTGTACCGGTAGCTATGTTGTTCATCTCTCTCATATGTACTTCAATACAATAATCTCATGAGCTGCCTTACATGATTGAGATTCATATGATGATGCTTGTAATCTAGATGTCATTATGCTAGTCAAGTGGGTTTTACTTATGTGATCTCCGGAGACTCCTTGTCCCACGTGTGTAAAGGTGACGAGTGTGTGCACCGTGTGGGTCTCTTAGGCTATATTTCACGAATACTTATTCACTCGTTATGAATGGCGTAGTGAAGTGCTTATTTATATCTCTTTATGATTGCAATGTGTTTTGTATCACAATTTATCTATGTGCTACTCTAGTGATGTTATTAAAGTAGTTTATTCCTCCTCGCACGGTGTAATGGTGACAGTGTGTGCATCCGTGTTAGTACTTGGCGTAGGCTATGATTATGATCTCTTGTAGATTATGAAGTTAACTATTGCTATGATGGTATTGATGTGATCTATTCCTCCTACATGGTGTGAAGGTGACAGTGTGCATGCTATGCCAGTACTTGGTTTAGTCGTGTCGATCTTTCATGCACTCTAAGGTTATTTAAATATGAACATTGAATTGTGGAGCTTGTTAACTCCGGCATTGAGGGTTCGTGTAATCCTACGCAATGTGTTCATCATCCAACAAGAGAGTGTAGAGTATGCATCTATCTATTCTGTTATGTGATCAAAGTTGAGAGTGTCCACTAGTGAAAGTCTAATCCCTGGGCCTTGTTCCTAAATACTGCTATCGCTGTTTGTTACTGTTTTACTGAGTTACTACTGCTGCGTTACTACTGCTTGTTTACTTCCCGCAATATTACTACCATCAACTGCACGCCAGCAAGCACTTTTCTGGCGCCGTACTACTGCTCATATTCATTCATACCACCTGTGTTTTACTATCTCTTCGCCGAACTAGTGCACCTATACATCTGACAAGTGTATTAGGTGTGTTGGGGACACAAGAGACTTCTTGTATCGTGGTTGCAGGGTTGCTTGAGAGGGATATCTTTGACCTCTTCCTCCCTGAGTTCGATAAACCTTGGGTAATCCACTTAAGGGAAACTTGCTGCTGTTCTACAAACCTCTGCTCTTGGAGGCCCAACACTGTCTACAAGAATAGAAGCACCCGTAGACATCAGTGACCGAGTACGGAGGCGCCGCCGGTTGTGGCGCCTTGTACACGATCTTGAGATCGTCAAGTGGACTACGTCGACTACGTACGTCTTCATCGACTACATCAACCACGAGAAATATTCTTGTTAACGATTCGTGTCTTCGAGAGTGAGTTTATCTCAACCACGGTTAAATCCGTTACTAGCATCTCCTAGATTCGATCTTAGTGTTTTGTTGTTGCACCTGTAGGAGTTTTTTTGTTTTCCATGTAACGAACCCATAAGGAGGAGCCAAACCCATTCAATGAGAATGGTGATGTTCATCTTTTTCGTGTTTAAGAGACCTAGGCCCCCCATGGCTTTAGGTCTACACACCGACAACCAGTTGATGAGGTGGTGCTTGCGTCTTGTGCCTGAACTCTCCCAAAAGAACTTGACGCGGCATGAGTCGAATCTGGCGTGAATCCCGTCATGCAGTAGCAAAAGACCCATAGCAAAGATCGGAAGATTATCTAGACAAGCATTAGACAAGATAAGCCGCCTCCCAAGGATAGCAACTTGCTACGCTAGGGTTTGATTTTTTCCTTCCAATTTCCGGACCATAAAGAGACATTGTTCTATAGTGAGTTTGCACACAAAGATGGGTAAGCCTAAATACATAAAATGGAAGGCCCCACATTTGCAGTTGAAGAGGTTAGCAATTCTAGTCTGCTCTTCCTCGCATTGTCCCATGACAATCACCTCACTTTTATGGTAGTTGATCTTCAACCCTGACATATCTTCAAAGCACATGAGAAGGAACTTCAAATTTGCAATGTCCTCCTCGTTATTCTGGATGAGAATCAGGGTGTCATCCGCATATTGCAGGTGTATGATTCCTCCCTGAATCAAGTGGGGCACAACCCATTGAATGTGCCCCGCCCTCGTAGCAGCCGACAAGATCCCTGAGAGAGCTTCCCCAATGAAGTTGAAGAGCAACGGTGATAGCGTGCCCCCTTGACGAACGCCACACTTGTTCCTAAAGAATGGGCTGACCACCCCATTGATAGATATGGCAGTTTGTCCGCCTGACACTAACTGCCAAATTCGGTGAATGTAGCCCTCGTTAAAACCTTTACGACACATGACTTCCCCCAAGAAGTCCTAGTTCACACGATCATACGCCTTTTCGAAATCGAATTTAAGTAGAACCCCGCCCAACTTTTTAACTCGCAATTCTTGCACAATCTCAATTAGAGCCAGGAATCCGTCAATGATATTTCTACCATTGATAAAGGTCATCTGATTCTGGCTGATAATCCATTTGGCAATGGGGTCCAGCCTAGAGGCGTAATCTTTGGAGATGATTTTGAATATAACATTAATAAGGGCAATAAGGTGATATTGTGATTTTTGGTCAGCCCATGTGACCTTGGGAATCAGGGATAGAATACGAAAATTAAGTCGTGATTTGTCAATTCTCCCA
>NC_061508.1:78074243-78084662 GCF_022539505.1 Lolium rigidum | reverse complement strand
AAATCATGTAAAAGTGCAACGAAGTGTAAGCAAAGCATATATGAATTGGTGTAAAATAAGCATGGAGCATCAAAAAAATTATAGATACGTTTGAGACATATCAAGCATCCCCAAGCTTAACTCTTGCTCGTCCTCGAGTAGGTAAGTGATAACAAAATAATTTTTGTGGTGGCATGAAGCCAACACAATCTTGATCAAGCATGTAAAGCATTGTGAGCTGGGATCAAAGTACTCTGAACATAGGCATGATAGATATAATTCAATAGAACTTAGCAACTATGTTGTAACATGAAGAGTAACTCAAACAAAGGATCAAGCAGTATGAGCCTTTCCTACGGTTAAAGTTTCAAAAAAACTCAAACAAAGGATCATGAATAATAGTGTATTGAAAGCAACTGTTTGTTTATGAGCATAGAGTAAACATAACAAAGTGGCACTCAACATGTCCTTTATGGAATAGCAAAACATAAATGCTAGGACACCTTCAAAGTTTAGAGGGTGACTAGATACAAGTAATTTAAGTTAATAATTTTGGGACTATGCACATTGCACTAAGAATGACATATATGCTCTCTTAGTTGGTGCATAAAGTAGAAGATGAAGACTCAACATAATAGTAAAAGAGAGACTCTTTGCAGAGTAAGCAAGATAAACAAGTATTATAAACCTTCCAAAAGTATGGTACTTATTAGCTTTGAGCTCTCATTGCCCCTATCATAAGCATCTTGAATGGTTAAAGTTAATTTGAATAAAAAATGAGTTATTGATGTCTACGCACGCTTCTATTCCTGTAGACAGTGTTGGGCCTCCAAGAGCAGAGGTTTGTAGAACAGCAGCAAGTTTTCCCTTAAGTGGATCACCCAAGGTTTATCGAACTCAGGGAGGAAGAGGTCAAAGATATCCCTCTCAAGCAACCCTCGCAATCACGATACAAGAAGTCTCTTGTGTCCCTCAACACACCCAATACACTTGTCGATGTATAGGTGCATTAGTTCGGCGAAGAGATAGTGAAATACAAGTGGTATGAATGAATATGAGCGGTAGTAACGGCGCCGTAAAATAGCTTGCCGGTGTGCAGTTGATGGTAGTAATATTGCAGGAAGTAAAGATGCAAGAAACAAGAATAAGCGATGATTGCGTATTTGGAAACAAGGCCTAGGGATCATACTTTCACTAGTGGACACTCTCAACATTGATCACATAATAAAACCACTCTACACTCTCTTGTTGGATGATGAACACCACTAATTGTGTAGGGCTACAAGAGCACCTCAATGCCGGAGTTAACAAGCTCCACAACATTCGATGTTCATATTTAAATAACCTTAGAGTGCATGATAGACCAACGCAATTATACCGAGTACTAACATAGCATGCACACCGTCACCGACGTACTATGAAAGGAGGAATAGATCACATCAATACTATCATAGTAATAGTTAACTCCATAATCTACAAGAGATCACAATCATAACCTACGAAAAGTACTACATGATGCACACACTGTCACCATTACACAATGGAGGAGGAATAGACTACTTTAATAACATCACTAGAGTAGCACATAGATGAATAGTGATACAAAGCTCATATGAATCTCAATCATGTAAGGCAGCTCATGAGATCATTGTATTCAAGTACATGGGAGAGAGATTAACCACATAGCTACCGGTACAGCCCCTTAGCCTCGATGGAGAACTACTCCCTCCTCATGGGAGACAGCAGCGGTGATGAAGATGGCGGTTGTGTCGATGGAGATGCCTTCCGGGGGCACTTCCCCGTCCCGGAAGAGTGTCGGAACAGAGACTCCTGTCCCCCGCATCTTGGCTTCGCGATGGCGGCGGCTCCGGAAGGTTTCTCGTACCGTGGCTTTTCCGTATCGAAGATTTAGGTCGAAACCTTTAAATAGGCGAAGAGGCGGAGTCGGAAGGGTTACGGGGCGCCACACAACAGGGGGCGCGCCCCTTTGGGCCGCGCCGCCCTACCGTCCGGTGGCCCCGTGGCTCTCCTCCTGGTCCCTCCCGGGTGTTCTGGAAGCTTCGTGGAATTCTAAGATGCTAGGCGTTGATTTCGTCCGATTCCGAGAATATTTCCTTACTAGGATTTCTGAAACCAAAAACAGCAGAAAACAGGAACTGGCACTTCGGCATCTCGTCAATAGGTTAGTTCCGGAAAATGCATAATAATGACATATAATGTGTATAAAACATGTGAGTATCATCATAAAAGTAGCATGGAACATAAGAAATTATAGATACGTTTGAGACGTATCAAGCATCCCCAAGCTTAGTTCCTACTCGCCCTCGAGTAGGTAAACGATAACAAAGATAATTTCTTAAGTGACATGCTATCATAATCTTGATCAATACTATTGTAAAGCATATGAGATGACTGCAGCGATTCAAAGCAATGGTAAAGACAATGAGTAAGCAACTGAATCATCTAGCAAAGACTTTTCATGAATAGTACTTTCAAGACAAGCATCAATAAGTCTTGCATAAGAGTTAACTCATAAAGCAATAAATTCAAAGTAAAAACATTGAAGCAACACAAAGGAAGATATAAGTTTCAGCAGTTTCTTTCAACTTTCAACATGCATATCTCATGGATAATTGTCAACACAAAGTAATATAACAAGTGCAATAGGTAAACATGTAAGAATCAATGCACACAATTGATACAAGTATTTGCTTCTAAGATAGAAAGAATAGGTAAACTGACTCAACAATAAAGTAAAAGAATGGCCCTTCGCAGAGGGAAGCATGGATTACTATATTTGTGCTAGAGCTTTTCATTTTGAAAACAAGAAACAATTTTGTCAACGGTAGTAATAAATCATATGTGTTATGTATAAGATATCCTATAAGTTGCAAGCCTCATGCATAGTATACCAATAGTGCTTGCACCTTGTCCTAATTAGCTTGGATTAACATGGATTATCATAGCATAGCATATGTTTCAACCAAGTGTCACAAAGGGGTACCTCTATGCCGCCTGTACAAAGGTCTAAGGAGAAAGCTCGCATTGGATTTCTCGTTTTTGGTTTTTCTCAACTTAGACATCCATACCGGGACAACATAGACAACAGATAATGGACTCCTCTTTAATGCATAAACATTCAACAACAGTTAAAATTCTCATAAGAGATTGAGGATTAATTGTCCAAACTGAAACTTCCACCATGAATCATGGTTTTAGTTAGCGGCCCAATGTTCTTCTCTAACAATATGCATACTCAAACCGTTTGATCATGAAAATCGCCCTTACTCGTACAAGACGAACATGCATAGCAACTCACATGATATTCAACAAAGGTAAAAGTTGATGGCGTCCCCCGAAGCATGGTTACTGCTCAACAAGCAACTTATTAAGAAATAAGACACATAAGTACATATTCTTCACCACAATAGTTTTTAGGCTATGTTTCCCATGAGCTATATATTGCAAAGACAAAGGATAGAAATTTTAAAGGTAGCACTCAAGTAATTTACTTTGGAATGGCAGAGAAATACCATGTGGTAGGTAGGTATGGTGGACACAAATGGCATGGTTATTGGCTCAAGGATTTGGATGCACGAGAAGAATTCCTCTCAATACAAGGCTAGGCTAGCAAGGTTGTTTGAAGCAAACTCAAGTATAAAAGGTGCAACAAAGCTCACATACGAACATATTGCAAGTATTATAAGACTTCACATTGTCTCCTTGTTGTTCAAACACATTAACCAGAAAATATCTAGACTCTAGAGATCAATCATGCAAACCAAATTTTAACAAGCTCTATGTAGTTCTTCATTAATGGGTACAAGGTACATGATGCAAGAGCTTAAACAAGATCTATATGAGCACAACAATTGCCAAGTATCACATTATTCAAGACATTATACCATTTACCACATGCGGCATTTTCCGTTTTCAACCATATAACAATGAATGAAGTAGTTCAACTTTCGCAATGAACATTAAGAATAAAGCTAAGAACACATGTGTTCATACGAAACAGCAGAGCGTGTCTCTCTCCCAAACAAAGAATGCTAGGATCCGATTTTATTCAAACAAAAACAAAAACAAATAGACGCTCCAAGTAAAGCACATAAGATGTGACGGAATAAAAATATAGTTTCACTAGAGGAACCTGATAAGTTGTCGATGAAGAAGGGATGCCTTGGGAATCCCCAATCTTAGATGCTTGAGTCTTCTTAAAATATGCAGGGATGAACCACGGGGGCATCCCCAAGCTTAGACTTTTCACTCTTCTTGATCATATTGTATCATCCTCCTCTCTTGACCCTTGAAAACTTCCTCCACACCAAACTCAAAACAAACTCATTAGAGGGTCAGTGCATAATTCATATATTCAGAGGTGACATAATCATTCTTAACACTTCTGGACATTGCACAAAGCTACTGAAAGTTAATGGAACAAAAAAAATCCATCAAACATAGCAAAACAGGCAATGCGAAATAAAAGGCAGAATCTGTCAAAACAGAACAGTCTGTAAAGACGAATTTTTTAGAGGCACCAGACTTGCTCAGATGAAAATATCCAAATTGAATGAAAGTTGCGTACATATCTGAGAATAACGCACGTAAATTGGCAGATTTTTCTTAGTTACCTACAGAGACTACTGCTCAAATTCGTGACAGCAAGAAATCTGTTCCTGCGCAGTAATCCAAATCTAGTATTGACTTTACTATCAAAGACTTTACTTGGCACAAAAATGCAATAAAATAAAGATAAGGAGAGGTTGCTACAGTAATAACAACTTCCAAGACTCAAATATAAAATAAAGTGCGAAGTAAAATAATGGGTTGTCTCCCATAAGCGCTTTCTTAACGCCTTTCAGCTAGGCGCGTAAAGTGTGTATCAAGTATTGTCGAGAGATGAAGCATCAACATCATAGTTTGTTCTAATAATAGAATCATAAGGTAACTTCATTCTCTTTCTAGGGAAGTGTTCCATACCTTTCTTGAGAGGAAATTGATATTTAATATTACCTTCCTTCATATCAATGGTAGCACCAACAGTGCGAAGAAAAGGTCTTTCCAATATAATGGGACAAGATGCATTGCATTCAATATCCAAGACAACAAAATCAACGGGGACAAGGTTATTGTTAACCATAATACGAACATTATCAATCCTCCCCATAGGTTTCTTTATAGCATTATCAGCAAGATTAACATCCAAATAACAATTTCTCAATGGTGGCAAGTCAAGCATATCATAATTTTTCTTAGGCATAAAAGAAATACTTGCACCAAGATCACATAAAGCATTACAATCAAAATCATTGACCCTCATCTTAATGATAGGCTCCCAACCATCTTCTAACTTCCCAGGAATAGAAGTTTCAAGTTTTAGTTTCTCTTCTCTAGCTTTTATGAGAGCATTTGTAATATGTTTTGTAAAGGCCAAATTTATAGCACTAGCATTGGGACTTTTAGCAAGTTTTTGTAAGAACTTTATAACTTCAGAGATGTGACAATCATAAAAATCTAAACCATTATGATCTATAGCAATGGGATCATTGTCTCCAATATTTTGAAAAATTTCAGCAGTTTTATCAGTTTCAGCAATTTTAGCAGGCTTCAGTGCAATTTTGCACGCTTTGCACTAGGAGTAGAAACATTGCCAACACCAATTATTTTACCATTGATAGTAGGAGGTGTAGCAACATGTGAAGTATTAACATTACTAGTGGTGGTAATAGTCCAAACTTTAGCTACATTATTCTCTTTAGCTAGTTTTTCGTTTTCTTCTCTTTCCCACCTAGCATGCAATTCAGCCATCAATCTAATATTCTCATTAATTCGAACTTGGATGGCGTTTGCTGTAGTAGCAATTTTATTATCAATATACTTATTAGGCATAACTTTCAATTTTAAAAGATCAACATCAGAGGCAAGTCTATCAACCTTAGAAGCAAGAATATCAATTTTATCAAGCTTTTCCTCAACAGATTTGTTAAAAGCTGTTTGTGTACTAATAAATTCTTTAAGCATGGCTTCAAGACCAGGGGGTACAATCCTATTATTGTTGTAAGAATTCCCATAAGAATTACCATAACTATTACCATTAGCAGCAGGATATGGCCTATAGTTGTTACCAGAATTATTCCTATAAGCATTGTTGTTGAAATTATTACTTCTTATGAATTTCACATCAACATGTTCTTCTTGGGCAACCAATGAAGCTAAAGTAACATTATTAGGATCAACATTAGATCTACCATTCACAAGCATAGACATAATAGCATCAATCTTATCACTCAAGGAAGAGGTTTCTTCAACAGAATTTACGTTCTTACCTTGTGGAGCTCTTTCCGTGTGCCATTCAGAGTAATTTGTCATCATATCATCAAGAAGCTTTGTTGCCGCCCCCAAAGTAATGGACATAAAGGTACCTCCAGCAGCTGAATCCAATAGGTTCCGCGAAGAAAATTCAATCCTCGCATAAAAGGTTTGGATGATCATCCAAGTAGTTAGTCCATGGGTAGGGCAATTCTTCACCAAAGATTTCATTCTCTCCCATGCTTGAGCAACATGTTCATTATCTAATTGCTTAAAATTCATTATGCTACTTCTCAAAGATATAATTTTAGCGGGAGGATAATATCTACCAATAAAAGCATCCTTACATTTAGTCCATGAATCAATACTATTTCTAGGCAGTAGATAGCAACCAATCTTTAGCTCTTCCTCTTAAAGAGAAAGGAAACAATTTTAATTTTATAATGTCACCATCTACATCCTTATACTTTTGCATTTCACATAGTTCAACAAAATTATTAAGATGGGCAGCAGCATCATCGAACTAACACCGTAAAATTGCTCTCTCAAAACAAGATTTAGTAAAGCAGGTTTAATTTCAAAGAATTCTGCTGTAGTAGCAGGTGGAGCAATAGGTGTGCATAAGAAATCATTATTATTTGTGCTAGTGAAGTCACACAACTTAGTATTCTCAACAGTACCCATTTTAGCAGTAGTAAATAAAGCAAACTAAATAAAGTAAATGTAAGTAACTAATTTTTTTGTGTTTTCAAAATAGAGAACAAGACAGTAAATAAAGTAAAACTAGCAACTAATTTTTTTGTATTTTTGATATAAGAGCAAACAAAGCAGTAAATAAAGTAAAGTAAAGCAAGACAAAAACAAAGTAAAGAGATTGGATGTGGGAGACTCCCCTGCAGCAGTGTCTTGATCTCCCTCAGCAACGAGCGCCGTAAAATATGTTGCCGGCGTGTAGTTGACGTGGGAGTTAGAAATCTTTGTGGAGTAACTTTTCTTCGGCTCACGGCAACGGCGCTGTAAAATATGCTTGATGGCGCGTGAGACACACGTCCGTTGGGAACCCCAAGAGGAAGGTGTGATGCGCACAACAAGTAAGTTTTCCTCGCAAGAAACCAAGGTTATCGAACCAGTAAAAGTCAAGGAAGCACGTGAAGGTTGTTGGTGGCGGAGTGTAGTGCGGCGCAACACCAAGGATTCCGGCGCCAACGTGGAACCTGCACAACACAATCAAAGTACTTTGCCACAACGTAACAGTGAGGTTGTCAATCTCACCGGCTTGGCCGTAAACAAAGGATTAAACGTATTGTGTGGAAGATGATGATTGTTTGCGAAGAACGATGAAAGAACAATTGCAGTAGATTGTATTTCAGATGTAAAGAATTGGACCGGGGTCCACAGCTCACTAGTGGTGTCTCTCCCATAAGATAAACAGATGTTGGGTGAACAAATTACGCTTGGGCAATTGACAAATAAAGAAGTCATAACAATGCACATACATATATCATGATGAGTACTATGAGATTTAATCAGGGCATTACGACAAAGTACATAGACCGCTATCCAAGCATGCATCTATGCCTAAAAAGTCCACCTTCAGAGTTATCATCCGAACCCCTTCCAAGTATTAAGTTGCAAACAACGGACAATTGCATTAAGTATGGTGCGTAATGTAATCAACACAAATATCCTTAGACAAAGCATCGATGTTTTATCCCTAGTGGCAACAACGACATCCACAACCTTAGAACTTTCTCGTCACCTGTCCCAGATTTAATGGAGGAATGAACCCACTATCGAGCATAAATACTCCCTCTTGGAGTCACAAGTATCAACTTGGCCGAGCCTCTACTAGCAACGGAGAGCATGCAAGAACATAAACAACATATATGATAGATTGATAATCAACTTGACATAGTATTCAATATTCATCGGATCCCAACAAACACAACATGTAGCATTACAAATAGATGATCTTGATCATGATAGGCAGCTCACAAGATCTAACATGATAGCACAATGAGGAGAAAACCATCTAGCTGCTGCTATGGACCCATAGTCCAGGGGTGGACTACTCACACATCAATCCGGAGGCGATCATGGCGATGAAGAGACCTCCGGGAGATGATTCCCCTCTCCGGCAGGGTGCCGGAGGCGATCTCCTGAATCCCCCGAGATGGGATCCCCGGCAACGGCGCCAGAAAATAGCTTGATGTCTGCGCACGCTTCTATTCCTGTAGACAGTGTTGGGCCTCCAAGAGCAGAGGTTTGTAGAACAGCAGCAAGTTTTCCCTTAAGTGGATCACCCAAGGTTTATCGAACTCAGGGAGGAAGAGGTCAAAGATATCCCTCTCAAGCAACCCTGCAATCACGATACAAGAAGTCTCTTGTGTCCCCAACACACCCAATACACTTGTCAGATGTATAGGTGCACTAGTTCGGCGAAGAGATGGTGAAATACAAGTGGTATGAATGAATATGAGCAGTAGTAACGGCACCAGAAAATAGCTTGCCGGCGTGCAGTTGATGGTAGTAATATTGCAGGAAGTAAAGATGCAAGTAAAACGATAGAATAAGCGATGATTGCGATATTTGGAAACAAGGCCTAGGGATCATACTTTCACTAGTGGACACTCTCAACATTGATCACATAATAAAACCACTCTACACTCTCTTGTTGGATGATGAACACCACTAATTGTGTAGGGCTACAAGAGCACCTCAATGCCGGAGTTAACAAGCTCCACAACATTCGATGTTCATATTTAAATAACCTTAGAGTGCATGATAGACCAACGCAATTATACCGAGTACTAACATAGCATGCACACCGTCACCGACAGACTATGAAAGGAGGAATAGATCACATCAATACTATCATAGTAATAGTTAACTCCATAATCTACAAGAGATCACAATCATAACCTACGCCAAGTACTACATGATGCACACACTGTCACCATTACATCATGGAGGAGGAATAGACTACTTTAATAACATCACTAGAGTAGCACATAGATGAATAGTGATACAAAGCTCATACGAATCTCAATCATGTAAGGCAGCTCATGAGATCATTGTATTGAAGTACATGGGAGAGAGATTAACCACATAGCTACCGGTACAACCCCTTAGCCTCGATGGAGAACTACTCCCTCCTCATGGGAGACAGCAGCGGTGATGAAGATGGCGGTTGTGTCGATGGAGATGCCTTCCAGGGGCACTTCCCTGTCCCGGAAGAGTCCCGGAACAGAGACTCCTGTCCCCCAGATCTTGGCTTCGCGATGGCGGCGGCTCTGGAAGGTTTCTCGTACCGTGGCTTTTCCGTATCGAAGATTTAGGTCAGGGACCTTTAAATAGGCGAAGAGGCGGAGTCGGAAGGGCTACGGGGGCGCCACACAATAGGGGGGCGCGCCCCCCCTTGGGCCGCGCCGCCCTACTGTCCGGTGGCCCTGTGGCTCTCCTCTGGTCCCTCCCAGGTGTTCTGGAAGCTTCATGGAATTCTAAGATGTTGGGCGTTGATTTCGTCCGATTCCGAGAATATTTCCTTACTAGGATTTCTGAAACCAAAAACAGCAGAAAACAGGAATTGGCACTTTGGCATCTCGTCAATAGGTTAGTTCCGGAAAATGCATAATAATGACATATAATGTGTATAAAACATGTGAGTATCATCATAAAAGTAGCATGGAACATAAGAAATTATAGATACGTTTGAGACGTATCAGTTATATGCTTGCAAATCACAAGTTGAAAATCTCATGCCCCTTGAATACGAGTACCTAAACCTCATGCTACTCAACTTAGGTCCCAAATAACTTCTTGTCATTGTAAGTATACATGTATCATTGAGAACCACCAACGGGGTACCTCTTGCCCGATGATATGGAGGTACTCTTGTAAGAGCAATCCCATACCAAAATGGCAAGACAAACAGACGATGAGCATCTCAGCAATTTTTTATTTACTATGAGTATAGCTTTTTATTGCAAATGCTTCATAGAATGCTCACTATGGTTTAGCTGTAAATTTCCACCATGAATGATGCATGGATTAGATTAGCGGCCCAGGCGTTGCCCTAACTCATATACAAACTCCATGGACTTACAAGTTTCCATTTTATTTCGACCG
>NC_061508.1:78045585-78074143 GCF_022539505.1 Lolium rigidum | reverse complement strand
AGGGATTTCTATTTTCGTGCCCCTGCTTCGTTAGTTGTACTCAGTTTTCCCCAGCTCGTTAGTTTTTCCTCAGTTTTCCCCTCCCTCTAGTTTGAAACCCCTCGAAGACGCGGGTTGCCGTCGAGGTCGAGAGGCCTTACCGTTACCGTGAGGTCGGTTCCTCGCTCGACCGTCTCGTGCTGACGGGTGGATCCATCTACCGCTGACGCGTGGGCCGTTTTATTTCCTGATTGTATACGCGGTGCTGCCAATGACAAATGGGGCCGCTCTATGGGGCTGCCGCAGCCAATGACCGGTGGGTCGTCTATTTATTTATAGAAAATTATATATTGCCGCTCTGTGGGGCCTCCGCAGCCAATGACCGTTGTGGTCGTCTATTTTATTTAGAGAATATAATATAGAGCCGCTCTGTAGGGGCCGCCTCAGCCCATGGCACGTGACTATTTTCGCAGCTTAATCTAAAGTGACTCTTATGCTAAACATTGTGCATCCCGACGTTGACCTAGGAGTGGTGGCGAGCATAGCCGTTCTGACCATGCCGATATCGGCATCGGCATCGGCATCGTTTGGAGGATGTGGTGCTCGAATAATAGTGGAAATGGGATGTTATTTTTTACATGCATAATATATAGAAAATAGCTAGATCTCTAAATCGATGCATATGAAGCTACATATATATTCTTGGTCATAATCCCCTTAATTATCTAAAGGGGATGGATGCATGGCTTCACGTCGTCGTCGCTTTCATCGTCAGTATCTTCGTCGTCTGAGTAGTAGTACCTCCTGCACATTGTTCCGTCGAACACCTTCACTGTGAGCACATCATCGCCTTCATATTTGAAGTGTACGAACCAGCCGAAATCCACACCGTGCGCGATGGCGAATTTCTCCCAGCCCTTGTCGAGGTACATCCGGCCTTGTCCGTCAAATAGGACCTCCACGGTCCGGAGACGAGGACCGCGATCGGACTGCTCGCAGATACACCTTAGCTGGCTCCTTGCGCGTCAAGATAGTCCGCAAATTTTTTTGGGAGTTCCTGCAAAGAGATCGAGCGCCGATCGTTTGAAATTAGGGAACCCTTGAAATTAAAGGTTTTTAGAACATGCCCATAATTAATCACATGCATCATATATGTGGGAACGCGTACGTACCTTCTTGACCAAAGGGTCTTCATAGACGACGATGAAGAACTCCTCTATGATCAATGGCGGTGTTGACGGTGGTGGTGGCAATGATGATGATCCACTTCCCCTTCCCTTCCCCTTCCCCTTCCCCTTCCGGTCCGCTTCGAGACGTGGAAGCCATGGCAATGGATAAAGTGTATGTGAACGAAAAGAAGAGAGAGGCGGAACCTATTGACACAAGGGATGGCCGTGTGGGTGTTTATAAGGGAGAGATGACCGTTGTAGGGTTTACACAATAAAATAAGGAGGAGATGACCGTTGTGGGGGTTTATACACAATAAATTAAGGAGGAGACGACCGTTGTGGGGGTATAGTTTATCATTTTACCGTGAAAAGTAATGCCTAAAAGGAAAGTAATGGCTACAAGAAATCGGTGATGGTTTATCGTTTTTGCGTGAAAAGTAATGGGTACAAGAAATGGGTGATGGTGTATCATTTTTTGCGTGAAAAGTAATGGCTACACGAAATGGGTGATGGTGTATCATTTTTGTGCGTGAAAAGTAATGGCTACAACAAATCGGTGATGGTTTATCATTTTTGTGCGTGAAAAGTAATGGCTACAACAAAATCGGTGATGGTTTATCATTTTTTTGCGTGAAAAGTAATGGGTACACGAAATGGGTGATGGTGTATCATTTTTGTGCGTGAAAAGTAATGGCTACAAGAAATCGGTGATGGTTTATCGTTTTTTGCGTGAAAAGTAATGGGTACACGAAATGGGTGATGGTGTATCATTTTTGTGCGTGAAAAGTAATGGCTACAACAAATCGGTGATGGTTTATCATTTTTTGCGTGAAAAGTAATGGCTACACGAAATGGGTGATGGTGTATCATTTTTGTGCGTGAAAAGTAATGGCTACAACAAATCGGTGATGGTTTATCATTTTTTGCGTGAAAAGTAATGCCTAAAAAGAGTTTATAATTTAGCTCGTGAAAAATAATGCAGAAAACCAAACTTTGCGTGAAGCTAACCGACGACGAGAGAGAGAGAGGGTGGTGGCCCCGACCGGAGAGAGAGATAGGGGTTATCACACGCCGTTAGATCATACGATCAACGGTCGTCGGGCACGATCCGCGTGACATGGGCTAGACCAATCGGGGCAATGTTGGGCGTCTGTGAGAGTTTGTGAAGGGAGAGGGCAAAACTGAGTAGTATCAAGAAACCAAGGGCAAGTGAGTAGTAAACGAGACTAAGGGATTCAAATATGAGATTTAAAAAATGGAAAATGCGTGTTTTGTACAATGAAACCCATCTTGGCCTACCTCAAACTATTTGCAATACAAATCTACATGAGTGTGAAAATTATGGTCTCATTCGGACAAAGTATGTTTTGGGGAAAATTTGTTTTGGGTAGGGCTTATTATGGAAAACCATGCACCTTCATAGCTACTAGGTGATTTGAGAAGTGGCAATTTGTGGTGAAACTTGATTTATCTACGATTTATCTATGATTTGAGAAGTGGAAATTTGTGGTAAAGACTCCATGAGTAAGTGCCACTCCTTTTCGAATTTTTGCACATTAAATAACTCATTTAACTAGTTAATCCCATTTGTTGACTCTACGTTGACCAGCCACTTGAGGGTAAAGCTGAGTATATTGCACTAGCCGAGTATTAGCACTCAAGGTGGAAACTGAGCATACAAAAAATGCTAGTATATGACTCGAGGATATACATGAGTATATCTAAATTTCCGGGGTTAGACTCGAGGACGCGTGTTGCGGTGCAGAAGTGGAAGAAGTGCCATTGTTGACGCGTGTCGCGGTGCGGACGTGGAAGACGTGCCATTGTTGACTCGGGTCGCATTTAGGACGCGTAAGCCCCTCTCTCCCTCCCTCTCGCACACGGTACGTCTCATTATCGCTCACGCACGAAACCACCCCTCTCACGTCCCATCAACTTCTCCAAAAACCCCAACCGCCGTACGAGCCCTCCCCTGCCGGCGATGGAGAAGAAGAATGCGCCGGCGGCCATCGCCCCCGAGCCCGTCGCCTCCGGAGCCCGTCGCCTCCGAGCCGTCGCCGCCGAGCCCGTCGCCGCCGGAGCCCGTCGCCGCCGAGCCCGTCGCCGCGCGAGCCCGTCGCCTCCGAGGGCGGCGCATCCGAGGGCGGCGCATCCAAGCGCGGCGCCTCCGTGAGCTGGGCCGGTCTCCCGCTGGCGACGGACCACTTCACAAGATCGGCGAATGCTTATTGGCCAAAGAGGAGTACGTGGACAGCTACTGCGCTATGAGGCAAGTACTGTAGAAATTGGCGCTCGGGTTTACACGATCCCGACGTGCACCTGCACGAATGGATCATGCTACACCACGCCCTTCCACGCGCCGGCTGAGTTCACCTTCCTCCATCTCGGCACATCCCGCTACGTCACCATAGATCTATCTGCGGTTCGTGCAAGGTTCAAATTCCTCGGCTTTTCCCGTGGCGTCACCATAGATCTTATTTTCAATCTTAGTGCTTGAATGTTATCTTTTCAATATATTTTAGATTCTACTTCCTCGGCTTTTCCCGTGGCGTCATCGTGCTTGCCCGGAAGAACCCACCGCACAAGATACGGCTGCTGAACCCACTCACAAAGAAATCGAACACGATGTTTGAGCGCGAGATGCCATCTGTTTTTCGAAATCGGTCGCTGTTATCAAATCCCCGACTATGGTCTTCGTTGCCACACATTACCCGCCGGAAATTGGTTGGGTCGATGAGAGCACTCCAACTAAGGATATAAATGAAGATGGGGATTGGGGAGAAGGAAGATTTTCGATCAAGAACCATGGTTTCCGTTCCATTACCCCGTTCAATGGTGAAGCTGTATGCGGTAGGCTGCGGACAATTTTGAGATCGGAAGAATAGTGTGCACCAATATACGGTTGCAGCGGCGCGCGAGCACTTGTCAAGATGGAGACACTAATTTCATTTCCGGAACTTGGACGTCGAAGTTCTACCTTGTGGAGTCGGATGGTGAGCTGCTGCTTGTGTTGTTGGTCGGCGCGGCTTTGGCGGGCAGACCATTGGTGTACCGTGTGGACACTCGGAGCCGCTCTCTCCATCCGGTCACTAACATTGGCGATAATGCCTTCTTCGTGAATTATATCCGGTGTATCTCCGTCGACACCGGAGTGTACCCGACACTTCAACACTGGCAGCATCTACTACACGGATTTGGGTTATATCGGAGCGTACTCTCATGATACAAATGCACGGGATGAGTGGCCACTACGTGTGGATAGAATAGGATTCTACGGTTTGAGAAATGAACACGAGGCCATACCGTTTGGAGGATGTATTGGCCTCACACTGCAGACGGAAGGAGTTCAATGAATATTTCCTTGGGGAATTGCACGAATGGAGCGACGGAGAAATATATGAGGAGGAATGAAGAACAAATTCATTCATCCTAATCTTCTTGTTGTCCATACATTGCGTGCGTGATCTTGTATATTTTTGCAGCTTAGTTTGTCGTGAACATTAACAATGTTATTGGCTGCTTTTGGCTGCTTGTATGCAGTTTACCTATGTATTATACTTAGTTTTCTGATTATGCTGCTTGTGAATTTATCATATAATAGCTTCTAGATTTGCTACTAGATTTGCTGCCATATTGGGCAAAAAACGAGGGCCAAAAGGCATAAATAACCCCGAGAGATTTGCTACTAGATTTGCTGCCATATTGAAGAAAGACAGAAATAGAAGCTTCTCTAGATTTGATACTAATTTGGTGAAAAAGACGAGAGAGAGAAAGAGGGAAAAGGTGCTCTTAAAAATGCCAATTTGGGCCGAGAGAGACAAAACCCAGCTCCTGCTCACGTGCAACCAAACGCTTCTCGTCCTGTCCCACGCGGTCCCTTTCTACCAGCCCCACGTGACGCGACCCACACGACGCGGCTCCACAGACGACGCGGCGCAACACGTCAGCACAGAACGTCCAAATAAACGGATTCCTTCCGTCTGAGCTCCTTCTGCGGGTCTTCAGACAAAGGCTAGGGTAAAACTGAGGAAAAACTAAGGGGCTGGGGAAAACTGAGCACAACTAAGGAACCGAGGGCACGAAAATAGAAATCCCTTTTTTACTACGTCCAGATGCTGTCGGCGTTAGGATGGCGCGCGTTTCCCCTTTTTCCAAAGAAAAGAAGATATTGTCGGGGTTTCATACTACACCGATCCTTAAGCCTCCGATCAGTATCTTCCTGCTGCGTGTTACAGATCCATTAACTGGCCGTTTGTGTCTCTAACTAAGCCGGTCCTTCTTATGGGCCAGTTAACCAAAATAGATCCATGCATGTGCATTCCAGGGAGACGGGGCATACAATACATAAAAAAAGATACAGCATCTGGCTGCTAGATTTGGGGAACGAGTACAACGAACCAAAACTAAACGACAGATCATTGAGGAAAGGTAAATCTGGGCAACAAACCACACAATCAAACATACAGTGCCATATCTAATTTTCATTGGGGTAATTACGCAAGGAGATCCGGGAATTGTTTCTGCAACAAAAGTAGATCAAAAGAAGAACAAGAACACATAATTATATGTGGGAAATCCAAGCGTGAAATACCACGGAACAGACGACGGCGTATCATTATAATTGGCAGAAGTATTACAATACACCACAGGACAAACCCTTTAGGTGCTATCAATATGGTGGAACTCTCACAATCTTTCCCATGACTATTTGGAACTATATATATATAGGGGCGAACAACAGACACGGATTTGGTTGACATGGGTGTATGCGCACCCGTTTTTATTTTTATTTTTTTAAATGCCATTTAAAAGTTTTGGAAAATTTTCAAATAATTTTTTCATGTACATATTATCTTGATACTTACTCTTGCAAATTTTCAAGTGAAAATATGACCATATGTAGTCTACATGATAAAGAGATAATTGAAATTTGTATTTCTTTGAATAGTGCAAATCGAATCATTACAGTGTCATTTGCATATTTATTATTTTTATGTAGGTCATATACAATCTTGTTTTTACCTGAGAATCGGCACGAGTAACTATCAAGATAATATGTACATGCAAAAAAAAATTCAAAGTTTTTGAAATTTTTGAATGACATTTTTAAAGGTTTTGAATAAACGGGTACCCCTACACCCATGTTTCACTAGCTATTTCCGGGTGAACAACTCTCTTTCTTGCCGGACGGGAAATGTAGTTGTAAATGTGCTATGTTTAGCATGGTTGGCATCTCGTAGTCCGCCAGAACTCCTTCTGTAGTGCAAGTTGTACAATAGATATATAGGATTTGGGTCATATTCAACAATCTTCATCTTGAGCCAAAACCCCTTAAAAGAGTCATATATATCATTCAACTCCTCTTAAAGTCATCGGAAGCAAACCTTGTGCCTTGAAACATCGATAGGATCTATGAACTTCCTATGAAGTTACATGGAGCAAATCAGTGATATGTCATTCAGAAATGAACACAACTGTCAACAAAGCGGCCAAACGATTATGGGTCTTCTATAAAACACAATAAAAATCCCACTCTATGCCACTTGTCGTGTCATGGATTCGGACAGCGGGGAATGGGTATCCCCTTTGGTTCGGCGAGGGGCGCAGAGCACAACGAGCTATATCGACAGCCAAAACGGAGCTCATAATCGCAAAGAGACACCGGTGTTTACCCAGATGCAGGCCGCAGTATCCCAAACCCTACATTTTGCGACTATCCTATATATGGTGGATCTTCTCCGGTACAATGTTTGTTCCAAGGGGATGAGATATTGTTTCCTTCCCTTTCCATCCCCCCTTTCGTCCGTCCTGGCCATCCTTGTATAATAGCAAGGGGTAACCACAAGTGTCGGCTCAAGGTGTTGAGGTGTCCCTTGCATGGACTCAACGTGGCCACTACTAGGGAAACACCTATAGGGCCAGTGTTACCACCAGCTCACCAAAAAAATGCACGCCGATGGTATTTTCCTCCGGCGCATGCCTATTGAGATGCGCCGGTGATAAGAAATACGCCCGGCGCGTCCAGAAAGTCGCGCCAAGGACAAGGCTCAACTAGGTCCAGATCGATGCAAAAAATCCGACCCAGCCTTACCACCGGCGAACCACTATAGCGGGATGCTAGTTGTATGTTGATTACTATGCTGCACCACTTTGCGCTGGTGATAAGGGCTTCAGATTTTCTCTCCCCCCTATAGATTGCCTTTTTAGATTTGAAAAAAAGAAAATGATAGAAATTTAAAAAAATAAAATCCTTAGGTATGCTCATACCTTATGTCCACTAGTTTTGAGGAAAATTTACAAACATAAATTTTGATATATTACGCAAAATAGCGACATGCTTCTGTGAAATGGCATTTCTGGTTGCATACGACCCTCCCCTCCTGTGAAAAAGTTTTTTATATCAAAATTTATCTAGGAAAATTTTTACATCCGATTTCGGCAGCATATGTCCGTTTAGAGATTTTTTAGTTTCCCCAAAATCAAGGAAAACAAAGTTTGTCAGCTTTTAGATTTTGATGGAAGAAAATAAAAAAATAACCACTAGCGCACAGGCATAGTGGTGCGCTGGTGATAACCTAGCGTATATAAAGAGAACAACCCGACGACCTCTTCTTCTTACTCACTTTATCTCCTCCTCCTCCTCCGCTTTCCTTTTTTTTTGTTCCTCCTCCTCTTTCCCTTCTCCTCCTCCTCCTATTTCCCTACCTCCGGTGACACTCCGGAAGCACCTCCTAAACCCGGTGACCTCCCTCCGGCGAGTAACTCCCCAAGTCGGTGACCTCCCTCCGGTGACCACCTCCTCAACCTCGCCGGGACCTCCCTCTGGTGACCCTCCGTCGACCACTTCCTCAACCTCAACGGCAGCCACTTCCTCAAGCTTGCTGGCGACCTCCCTTCCGGTGACCCACCCTTCAATCCTCGTTGGCCACGGTGAAGAACGTGAAGAACACATCACATAGTGATCTAGATCTAGATTCATATTTTTTAATTTTGAAAAATATACTGCCAACGCATTAGGCTAGTGCGCGGACGATAAATCGAGTTACTGCCGGTGCACCAGGAGGTGCGCGAGTGATAACGCCTTATCGCTAGCCTGTTCCCACCGACGCGCATTGGTGCGCCGGTGGTAGCCTTTTTGGCGTGCGGGCGGTAGGCGTTTCCCAAGTAGTGGGCGGTGCTGAGTAGCTATCTTGGCCAACAGGCTGCATGGCGCAACACTTTTCCTCAGGGGGAAAGGGTACCCACCCGTTACTCGCATCCTCCACCTCTCGCAGAGCGTCAGGTGGGAATCATTTTCTCCTCAGTCCTCACTCTAGGGAAGGAGTGCCTCGAGTACAGTCGGGGGCATCCCTCGGCTCCTAAGAGACGAAGACACCCCCGGTTGACCCTTCTGGCTATGGAAGGGCCGGGGCCGCTCCTCCTTGAACCATCATGACCTCGGGCCCTGCATATGGACCCCTTAACTGCCACCCTCCGATGAGCAGATCCATACAAGGCTGGCCTAGACCTGCTTCCACTCGGGTGTCTACACAGGGTGTCAACACCCGGATTTTTAAGTCCAGATGCCTATTATGCCATTCATCGCAATCCCAGGAATATTGTTTTTGCGAGACATAATAGATTGATATCACAACACATCATTCATTACAACACATAATCGTCTTACAACAAAGGATCACATGATCTAGTCTTAATACATCATAGTGGATCTAGAGATCCTATTACAAAAACATAGCGGAAGCGAAGTAGTAGCGGTCGTGGTCCATCTGTTCCACAGGCAACTGTTGACGTCAGGAGTGGTCCTAGTTGTCGTAGACGTCCTGCTGTCCTTCTTCCGGGTTCTGGTACTCCTCTTCATAGTCTGGCCATTTGAATAGCCAGGGACACAGCCGTGAGTACTTTAAAGTACTCGCAAACTAGTACTAATGTAAGCACTATCAACGATAGTAAGGGGGTGCTAAGCTCTAAGTTTATTTGCATAAAGCCAATTTTAGTTCACAAACAATTAGTAAAAGCCTCTTCATTTGCTAACTAACTCAAGTGGGAATATTAGTGTCATTCCCACAACTCTGTTGTGATTCAATTCAAATTCACCATCTCAAGTTCAAATCACAAGTCACCCTTCACATGTCACATTTTTGAAAGTGGTCTGATGACGGAACAGTATGGCCTTTCCAACTGTCCATAACCGTGGACGCGGCTATTCGAATAGTTCTACACTCTGCAGAGATCGTACACTTGTGCCACAATATTTGCAATAATCCGTCAGGGTTAAGTGGCCCTGATTTATCACACTCCGTGTGCGGACTACCAACCATAACCTTTCACTTACATACCCTAGTATAGGCACCTCTCCCCATGAGCTTGGCCTCCCAGTGAAGACAAACCGTCAGCCCGGGAACTGCACAGGGCTTGGGCCGGACATTCACCTCGTTTCACGTCATTTCTCATCATTTCTTTTGTTGTAGAGGCAGCCTCCAGCCTAACCCCGATGCCGCTTGTTTAGAGGGAACCCATACTAAGATACATAAACTTCTAGTTAAGCCCTTACCCATAATCAGGTATTGTGGGGTACTTGCAAAATTGGAATGGTATCGCATCCGAACCCAACCATCGAGTTTTGTAAAGTTCACCATGTCATTCACCAGTCATATTCACCTTCAAAATCTTTCAATAAAATGACTCATCATTCCAAGGGTTTCAAAGTCATTTCATTTCACAAGTTCCCATCTAGAGTAGTCAATTTTATTTGTTAGCACTAGCAACTAATCATGAGGGGTGCTATCTAGCTTTAATTGCTCTAGGCTAGATTTGATGATCTTGTTCTACTCTAGACCCAGTGAATCATAAATCAAAGAGTAAAATTTGATAAATCAAAAGCAATAAAGCTTGTAAAGTAAAACTTGGGATGGGATCATTAAGCATAAAGTAAAATGTGGTGGTGCCTTGCTCTTGTAGAGCTTTGCACTTAGCAAGAATATTAGCTTGCCTTGGTTGGCGTATTGATCAAAGTGGTCTTCTTCTCCTTGGAAGTAGACCTCCTCCTCCTCCTGGTACTCCTCGGTACTAGCGTCTAAAATACGAATACGGGGTACACAATCATCATACCAAACTTATTTACTAAACTAAGCACACACATGATTTACACAACTTAAACTAGCATCACACATTACTATTAAGTTGGTGGATGTGTTTTTCTTATTTAAGAAAAATAATTTCCTCTCATACTAACTTAGGTGTTATTTTTAATTACTTAGAGAAATAATTTCCTCTCATTATCCTATTAAGATTTAATTTCTCTCATGAATAATATATGACCTAGGTTGACCAAAGTCAACCTCTTCATACTTATCATTTAAGAAAATGATTTAAATGAGGTGTAGCACCTCATACAATTTAATCCTAGCATGGTAAAGATTTAATATCATCAACAATTCATATGAGACCTAAATGACCAGAGTCTCTACCTCATTTGGAAGTGTTCATGACAAGATTTAAATAAGAGAGAAACTCCCATGTGATTTCTTAATAGTTTTGGACAATATCTTTGACTAGAAATAGCCATAAAGTCCTTTAATTAAACTAGGCCATGATCATTCAAAGTAAGCATGGCATATTTTTGCAGAAACAATTAGTATAAGTGAAATGTGAATTATAGGAGTTGGAATCAACTCAAAAGCATTTGCGGTTGATTTTTAATAATTATTCTAATTCAGAAAAGTCCCTGCCTTGTTTATTTTCTCACTTTAATTCTATAGCAGATCTAGGTTTGAATCCAGTGGCATTGGAGAGATAATTTCACAGGCTTTCCAACCATATGAAATTCACTAAAAATGGCCCAGTGAAATTGAAGTTATTCAATTTCTAATTAGACACCAGTATTGAATTTGACTGAAAAGGTTTAAATCTAAATTTAAAAACGTGGGCTTGGCGGGAAACTACACGGGCTGCGTAGTGAGAGCGAGGCTTGGGCCAGCCCATCACCGCAACAGGCCAGCTGACAGTGGGAGCCACCCGTCAGTGGCCTTAACACGCCCCGAAACGGTACGCAACCGGCGCCGTCGGATTAAAAGACAATCGGACGGTTCTGGGTCGTCCCCGTCCTCGACGAAGAGGTCCGGCGAACTAACCCTACCGGCGGCGAGGTGGGTCGCGATAGGAGGCTTACCGGCGTCTAGGGAGTCCGGCGAGGCGGGCAAACGAACTGGTCGACGACGGCGAGGCCGATGATGGTCGGGAGAGGTGCCGAGGGGGTCGGAGTTGTCGCCTTCGTGCGGCTGCCGTAGCGGCGGACTCCGGTGAAATTCCGGTGGCCTCGGGCTTAATTGGGGAGGGGAAGGAGTCGGGGGAGGTTCGGGGATGAGGAGGAGAAGCGGGTGGAGTGAAGAAATCGTCCGGGGGGAGCCGGTATTTATAGGGGCGAGATGGACCGTGGTGGAGCGGGCAGGTCGTCGACGACGTCGTCGTTCCAGGGCGACGAAGGGGCAAGGCATGGGCGCAGAGTGTTGGCGATGTCATGGTGATCACAGCGCGCGTCCAGGCGTGGCCAGAGGAGGAGCGGTCGCGTCATTATCGTCATCGGACACCAGGGTACTGCGGCGGATGGTCGTCGTCCGTGACGACGGCGACGGGGCGTGCGAGGTCAGGGGAGCGTGTCCACTGGGTTCCTGACGTCGAGGTGAGCATGCAGGTGCAAGGAGAGGTCGAGTCGAGCGCTGAGTCGACGGGGCACGGCGACGTCCTGTCGCGCTCTGGGGCGTCACCATGCGCGTCCTGGCGCGCGTGGGCGTCTGCCGGGCGTGTCCGGGCGCGCGGGTCTCGGGCGATGCTGACCCCGTTTCGGTCAAGGGAGTGCATGGTCGTGTTCAGCGAGGGTCAGGTCATGCTCAGTGACATGGTTGATTGGCTGGGATGGGAGAGGAGAGGAGGTGAGCATGTGGAGTGACATGGTGGCCGGCATGGTTTTGTTTTGGTCAATGTGGTCCAAGGCAAGTGGTGGCAAGGCTTGACACTGGTCCTGAGGGGTGAGGTGAAGTGTCAAGGCAGCAGAGAGGGGCAGAGGTGGACTTGGTCCAACCAAAAATCCAGCATGGGCTTTAAGTTAGATGCTGCCCACAAGGTGTTTGTATATATGGCCGCAAGAAAGTTTTTGTTGAATTTTGGCAAACTTTTTGGTGGATCTCATTCATATAATATTTGAAGTAGATTGGTGGTGGTGGTGGTCAATTTGGTGATGGTTGGCAAGTTTTCAAAAAGTGGGGGAATCTTCTCTTTGTTTCAATGTCATCTCTTGTCCAATTATTTCTGGTCAACCTGGTCAAAGTCAGCACTGGTGGTCAACATCAAAGTTGTTCACCTTGACATTGTCTTGGATGACATGGAGAGAGTTGGTCAAGTTTGGTTTAGGAAAAGTCAAAACCAGGGGTGCAAAGTGGTGAAGAAAATATAAAAGGGTCACATGACCATTATCACATGTATGTTGAATTTGAGATTTTCTTGGATTTGATTCTGGTTTCTTTGATGCATTTGTGTTTGTTTAACTTATATAAGTATTCTCCAGGCAATAGATCAAGCAATGGTGGCCTTTGGTGATGATTTGCAAAATTGGCCTTATGTGTATGTGGGTGAAATTGGGATTATCTCACTAATTGATTTCTCTCCATTTGATTTGACTTTTCTTGACTCTAAGGGGATTCTTATTAGTTTAGAAACATTTTCAAACCATTTAAACCATTTCAAATGGTCTTGTTCAAAGATTTGCAAAAATGGCCATAACACATAAGAGGTGAGGTGTCAAATTTTATTATTTTTGTAAATTGTTCCCCTTGCTTTACTTGGGCATGGGTTAGGGTCAATTTAGTGTTATATTAGGTTTGGAGATGGTTTCACACCATTTGGTCAAGGTAGAAGTGCATAGGTCAAGATTTGGGGAAATGGCTATGTGGCACATATGCCCCTATGCATATGTGGCATTTGATTTTTAATTTGATTGTTCTTGGCCCATTTGATGTTGTTGAGTGTTGAAATGGTATATAGGAGTGATCCAACCATTCACATCAAGTCCTAGGGTCAAGATTCTCAAATTCACAAATTTGCATTTTACTCTCATATGCCTCTATGGCATTTTTAGTTTTCTTTTTTATTTTCTTTGGTTTCAACTTGGAATTGGTTTGAGAAGTACTAGATAAGGTTTAAGAAGGTTTTCCAAACCTCTAAATAAAGTGGAAAGGTCTAGGGTAAAGTTTAATAAAAAATAGCCATAGGCACATATGCCTCTTTCTTATTTAAATCCTTTTTATTTTATTTTAACTTGGATGGAAAAAGGGGGGATTTGAGGTTTAGGGTTTAAGAGTATTTCAAAGACTAATTAAACAAGAAACCATGGCAATGGCACAAGAATTAAACAAGATCTCTATGTATTAAACTTAATTTAATAAAAGTTTTTGTTGGTTCCAAAATTTGGAACTAGGGAAATTCATTTTGTTTGTTTTGAAATTTTTGGGATGTTACACAGGGACCCTATTTTCCCCGGAGACGACAGTAGCCCCCGGTGCAGGTCCGACTCCCGGAGACAGGGGTCGGTGATGGGCCATCCAGTCAGTGTGTGTGTGTGGGGGGGGGGGGGACAGAGCGAGGTCGGCCCGAGTTATCGTGGGCCCTCCTATCTTCAGTGGTCACTTTGGATTCTCTCTGCCTCGGCTTCCGAGAAAGTGGGTGTCGTGAAAGAAAGGGGGAGCATGTTTAAAATCTCCTTTTGGCAGCCTAGTCGTACCAGACGCGTTTGGTAGTATCTCCTCCTCTCGTACCGGTGAACGGGCCTCATAGCGTGTTCCCGTTCCGGCGGCTAATTTATTATGGTGTATTCTTCCCGCGCTTCGTGTCGTGTCCTTGGGGCCGACCAACCGCTTCCACCAATTCCCGAGGAAGGGCCAATGTAAGGATGGGATGAGGGTCATTGCAAGAGGGCGGCTCATAGGAATAGGGGAGGCAAGTTGTTGGCGACGGGCTCTCCACCGACGACCATCCCTACGGAGGGGTGATCTCATCTTGTTGGTTTCAATTTCTTCGTAGCGCTTGTCCGTGGAGGAAGCGTTCAGTGACAATCCCCCGGTCACGTTGCGGTGAGGGACACCGGTTGTTGCCCTGAGGAGTGATCGGTGAATTTCTTCATTGATGTTGCGGTGATGGCAACAACTCTGTGTGTACCAACTCGTTGGGACTCGAAGTGTAGAGTGTTGTAGCAAGCTTCTTTTTCCCACAAGGGTGACTCGAGTGTTTATACAAAACTCTCAGGGAATTGGTAAGGGGTTGATTCTTCTTCTCTTCTTCTAGCAACCTACACAGCAAAGTTTTTGTCTTGTGTCCCAAACTCCTCCGTGTTGTTGTCAAGCACAAGGTTTCGGATTAGTAATATGAAATATAAATATAAATAAAGTAAAGCAAAGCAAGTAAACTAGGCAATCAAGATAAAGGCAATGAAAGGATGGTTGTTCTTGGGTTTTGTGTGTTTGCAAGTGAAGAGAGTATTTTCGTATTTTAAGAAAATAAATAGCAGAAAATGTAAAGTGTGATAATTGTGTTGGAAAGGTGTTTCTTATGGTTTAAAATGGACCAGGGTTCATGGGTTCACTTGTCTACTCTCTTTTTGGGTTGTAGTGGACACAAACAATTCATCGAAGACATAATATTGGTGGAACTTTAACATGTGTTTGATACACATTTATATGGGTATCACATCCTAACATAAAGATGATGCAACACATCTCTCTTATACTCCTCAAGAAAGGGAAAACTCCAAAAAAATCATGAATTAAGAATCAACAGAGTATAGCCTTAAGGAATTTGACATAATGTTTGAATCACAAATATGATATCTTGACCAAACAAGATTATCCAGCTACCACAAGATAATTATATCACGTGAATTCACTTTATCCCTAGTGAGGTAGCAACAAAACGTTAAATATCATAGTAGATCTTGAATTTCCTATCACTATTGAATCACTACCACCATGCTACTCCATCAAATACACTCTTCTTCCCACACATGCTCTTGCATACAAGTTGGATCAGAACCAGTACTTAAGAACGGGTTACATGATATGCATCTATAAATATATCTTACACATAATAGGTTCCAATCTCATATATCAAATCATAGAATAAATATCCACCACATAGGAATTACATATATGACCATAATCATGTTGGGAAGCTCATATGGTACAAGATCTATGAAGAACAAGAGAGAAATAGATCAAGCAACTGCCACAAACCCATAGTCCATAGGTGGAATACTCCCTCTTCATCATGGTGGTGATGCTGGAGACGTTGGAGAAGGTGGAGATCCCTCCGACGGTGGCTCCGGTGGAGTTTCCCACCTCTAATATTCGATGGTTCTAGCTCTATTTTGGTGTTTCAGTGTTTTTGTTGCGCTCTCCCACGAGGAAGCCTAGGGAAGTCCTATATATAGAGGTTTTTAGGTCAGACGAAGTTAGTGGGTGAAAGAATCAAGCAAATCGGATGGCCGAGGAGGGAAAGACCCTGGGTGGCACGCCCACCGCAACTAGGCGCGCCACCTGGGATCTTTTGGCCCTCCTGGCCCTTCTTGCGAGGTCCAAGTGCTCCAGGTGCTTCTCTTGACGAAATATTGACATCCCTAGAATCCTAGCTCCATTTGACTTTGTTTAGGTCCCTGAAAGCTAAAAATACACAAAATAGGGTTTTTCTATCCCGTAGGGTTATATCCAAAATAAAGGAGATCATTGATAAATTCCCAAAAATCAATATAAAACATGGATTTGACATCATATATGTTGAAAATATGTGAGAATATGTGTCAACAACTACAAATTTCATGCATGTATTTTACATGCATCAACATCCCCAAGGTTAACCTATGCTCGTCCTCGAGCATATAGGTGACGAAACTAGCTTGGAATTTGGAGTTTGTTGCTTTGCTTCTTTTTCATTGTCACACGAAGTCCACAAAGTTCAATATTTAAAGAATAACAACAAGCAAGTGAGTTATAAAGTGTTATCTTTTACACTCTACAAAACATTCCCAATAGTAAGTGGTCTTGTGTTCAAACAAACGAAAAGTACTATAGACCATCAAGCAAACTTAGATAAACCTATAGAATTGTTGGAAGACTCTTTTTTTCTTTTATTTTTTATATTTTGACTCTTGGATAACAGAAAGTAAGCAGGAAACACATGTGCTAGTCCTCCAATAAAAATAAAAAATATTTGAGGGCATAAAATAAAGTTTTGAGATATGAAGATTATGTCAACTGTAATCATAACAATTCCTTAGAAATATTCATAGGTTTATGTGTTTGAACCCTTACAAGTTGTATATATCATGCCCCTTCACCATGAGTACCCACACCACATTCTACTCAACATAGGATCACTTAAGCTTGTCATTATAAACATATAGTTTCCTCAAGGGCGTCAACTGAAGTACCTCTTGCCTCTTGGTAGGAGAAGCCCTTTTTTAATTTTTCTTTTGTTAGCGGGTCTTATCCATACTTCAGAAGACAAGACAATAGAAAAATGAATCACATCAACACTTTCTTTTATTTAATATTTTCATAGGTTTTTCGAAAAAGACCTCACAAAATTTTCATGTTGTAAACTTCCACCATGATGCATAGCATGGATTTGGTTAGCGGCCCATGCGTCTCTTTGTTTATATGCATACTCCATAGTGTTCCATTTTATTTCACATCGGTGAGCATGTATAGAAAAAATAACATGATATCAACTAAGAGTGCAATGTTTAAAATCTCTCTCCAGAATAACATGGTTAAGCTAACCAAAAACTTATAAAATGTCAAACACATAACTTACATAGTGGTGTCACCCCATGCCCTACTGTCTTATGAGCTTTAAACTACATAAAAGAGATATTTTGAAGTACTTGGAGGCATATCACACATATTATATTTTCTCATGAGCTTTAAACTACACAAAAGAGATATTTTGAAGTACTTGGAGGCATATAACACATATTATATTTTTAGTATCAAGTGCCACGCAGTTAGGTATGGTGGGTTTTTGGTTTGAGGTGATTGGATACAAGTCTTAGTTTTTGAGAATTTTCGGCGAGCAAAAAGATCTATAAGCAAGCCATAGTGTCCATAGTGCCAATCATTTCTTATCAAACAAGGCTCCCTATTATTAAACATGAATATATATGATCAAAAGGTGGAAACAAATAAGACACTATCAAATTATCATTCATCAAAGTATTTAGCTAGCAACACTAAGCATGACTTTGAATTTTAGCTTTCTTGCTTTCATTCCCTTTTCTATTTGATAGCACATAAAACATTCCAATAAAGGCATTCAATCATGGAATAGTTTTTTTTCAGTAGTTATTTTCTAAGCATGTAAAATATCTATCATGGTGGTCTCATTTACTTCCAAGCAAAACTTGACATAACACTAAACAAACACGCTCCAAGTTTCTACGACCATTCTATGTTGCTCAAAAAACAAACTTTAGAGGTTACCAAACCGAGAGTTTAATAGGTTCAGTGGGGTGCTTTGGCCATACCCAAGCTTATGGTATTCACTATTCTTGGATAGCTCTTGGTGTGGTGTTCCACCATTCCCTGTCAAAAAACTTCAACACAACACTTTCTCCCATTTTCTTTTCTATGGGGTGACATTAGTAGTACAATGATATGATAGTAGCTACCATATATATTAAAGACAAAAAATACATATTATTTCAGCAAGCATATAATGTCCTACACATTCCTAGCATATCAAAAGACTCGTTGCAAATTATTTTGGGACCCCAAGGAATGGCCCAAATACTAGTGGGCAAAATCTGTCAAGATTTTCAGGAGCAGAAAAACGAATTTATTTCGATCACCTAGACATGTTAGGATTTTTTCCAATTTTTATGCATATAGAGGATGAAAAATTGCAACTACACTATAAATATGAGAGCAATCAGTGTTACATGAATATCAGGGATTTTTTCTTCTAAACAATGTTGTGCAGGAATTTTCTACTTCGTGTGTTCTAACAATTTTCTAGCATCTAAAATGGGTTCTACTTGGTACTTTATTGCTAACCTACATAAAATACAATAAAACATACTCTTTTACTGCATCAATCATGCATGAAAACAAATAACCAGATTGCCTCCTGAAAAGCGTTTTCTTTATAGCCATATAGCTAGGTTTTACTTACTTGATTCAAGTGGTATGGAGATCATGTGGTAGCTTGTATGTTGGTGCTACCTCCTTTTTTCTTGGAAATTGTTCCATACATCTCTTATGTGGTTACTTAAACTTCACATTTCCTTCCTTTGAGTCAATGACTGCACATGTAGTTATCAAAAAAGTCTTAAAAGAATTATAGGATCTGATGGCTTCTATGTGAACTAGGAATGTTCTCCCAGTCAGTTGCCTGTAGGTTTAAGGGCCTAAGGCATGACTTGGACCCTACGTATGCTTTTGTCTGCAGTATTTCCGCTTCTTAAATGTTGAACTACTGCCCTTGAGGTTGTTATGTAAGTATTGGTCATGTGTTATGTTTGCAATTTTTTATTCGATATTGTAATGGATGAAGTAATTTGATACCAGTTCGATTATGCTTTCACGCCACACTGATCATGGCATCGTGAATACGAATGCATACCGGGTGTTTCAGACAACTTGTATGGCCCCACACCCTACGCCACTTATGAAGACGTCTACACGCTTGGAGGTACCATTCACAACCTCTACAACCTCTCCATTAACCTCTACGATACCACCCAAGACATGACATCAAGTTTCGACCATTGGTCGAACCAATGGAACTATCCACCACATCAATGAAGGACAAGATGGTCTTGCAAAAGCCTAAGCTTGGGGATGTCCCCCAAGTCACGCGATGAATTTTATTTGTGTAATAATAAGGTTGTACTACAACTATTTATGAGATTTGAAACACTCGTGCTGAATAAGTGCCAACACTTTGCTTTTTATTTGCCTTGTTTTCTTTTTAGTTTATTTTTGTTTGAAGTTTTTATGGCTTAGCCTTGCCACCATTTTTTTATTCTTTATATCCCAACTTGCAAAAACAACAAAAATATTTTTCCTTTTATCCTTTTTCTAAAAGTGGTTCAATTTGCCTCTTATGCTTTTAATATTTGCAAAGAGAGTATTCTAATCTGAGTTTTGAAGAAACAAGTTCATACGAAAGACAAACGTGTATTTGCAAGTTAAAGGTATGTCTTAAAACTTACACTTCTAAATTTTGAAATGCCATGCTGGTTAGTTCTAATTGTTGAGTTGCTATACTAGTGGGAGTAAGTTTTGATAGATAGAGTAATGATTTTATGTGTTTGTATAATTAATTATGTAAGCTTTCTCCGTAGTTCTTATAGTTAACCGAGTTTTGCCAATGAAATATTTTTTCTAAATAATTAGAACAAAAAGAAGTCTCTAAATGAAAGGCTTGAGTGATGTTTAATTGTCCATAGAGTTTAGCCATAGAGTATATAATCAACTCTTTAATGATAGATTTGATAGAAATCTTTGAATGATTTGTTGAAGGAATGAATATTTAGCGGTAACTGAGATGCATGATAAAGTTTGACCCGTTAAATAAAGTATTATATAGTTTTGTGCGTGTATGCAACATTGTCGCACTCCATGGTCGCTAACAACTCCTCTGTCCTACAAATCTTTCATGGAGAAAACTCATGGATTTTGGCTATTGAGTTGATAAACACTTTTAGCAACAATGCTAGAGTGGGTACAATTCGACATCTCACGGGTCTGCGTTATAATGCGAAGTTGGATAATCTAATGGGTGAATTTAAGTATCCTTCTTAGTCTATACAGTCTTCTTAAACTAACTAAGCTTTGGTATCATCTCGTTACTAAAGAGCGGACATTCTAGAAAGAAAAAGATTGAGAAGAAGTGTTTGGAAAGCCTTGATTTAATGATGTGGGTATTCTATTGAGACACTCTATTGTTATGCTTCTCTCGACATGATCCTTCACTCTTATATGTTAATAATGATTTTCTTATTTTGTTTCTTGGTAAACTGAGATTTGACTAGAGCAATTAGAATGAATCTTGCTTGACTAGTAATCCTTACTTATAAAATCTTTATTGTGTTTATCTTTGCTTAATAAAGATTGTATTATATCTTGACATTACTCTATCGATGATGATGTTTTTAGGAAAAATAAGTGGTGGTTGCTTTAGACTACTAATTGTAAGTGAATTATGCTTTTTCTGTGTTCCAGTGTAAATACTAGATTTCTTATGATTTTCTGATTTCTTGGTCAAGGACGATCCTGATTTAAGCTTGGAGATGTTGATGGCTGTGAAAAACAACCATCTTTATCCATGTTTAAATCTGATATTAGTCCAGTAATTGAGGAAATATCTCTCTCAACTTGGCATTAATCACTAATTATTTCAAAGATGTGAAAATATCTTCTTTTCTTTCTCCGTGTGCAGGTGTGGACATTTTCTGGGTAAAATCAAGGGCAATTAATGAAGATTTCCAAGTTGCCAAATCCACGAAGTCAAAGAGGCCACAAATAGAAGCCATAGAGACTTTGGCGAGCACTCGTACGGCCGACAGCCCGCCCAGACAGAGCGCCCATACCAGGTGATGCCGTCTTATTCGCATCTGAGGAGAGGGGGATCTATGCTCCATCGCCATCTTCATCGACATCAACATCCTCCCTATCCTTAGTCATAGATCCTACTTGTACTATTGATCTCGTCACAATTTCTGGCCTTGTAAGACTATTTTATATTGATCTTAAGGATTTCTTTATAATGTTTATGATTGTTGATCTTATCATGTGTGAGTAGTCCTCGTAGGCTGAGGGTTGAGGCCTAGCCTCGCAACATCATGTGCATCTAATTCTACATGTGTGTTGTACTCAATTTTCATTTTAAGATTTTTATGATTGTATCTCTATCTCCTACCTCAATCTAGGATGATTGATATATGTAATGAGGTGAGATTAGTGGTAATCTGCCGCTTCATGTGAAACCCAATGACAGTAGGGGAGGACGATGGTAGTTTGACATCCATTAGGAAATAACGATGACATCATTCATGTTAATGCTTTGGTCCGTGGATTACTTAATAATCATTTATAACCAGCTCGGCTAGAGTGAATGGGTTGGATAATAGCGTGTGGATAATCAGCTCGACTAGAGTCTACAGTACATAAGGACACATCACCCACAAAAATCTAATATGAATTGAATTAAGTACAATTATGCATAGTATTATCTTTTATCCGGTTATCCCATAACATGTATGAACACCAACAGGTAAATCCTTAGCCTTGGCCTATGTCCTTTCGTTGATTCACAAAACCCAACTATACTCGAAGGTCCGATGAAGCCAAGGTTCTACAAGTTAATAAGGTTTTGCTTGAGTAAATCGCCACAATAGTTGCTTCCCAAGAATCGATATAAACCTTCTAGTTTTTCTAGGAAAAAAACTACTATACTACATCCAATATTCTGGATCGAAGGTATTAGCCTCCAACGCTGCCATCCACGCCTATCAGGCATGGCCAGGACTTCACTTCTATTTTCCTTCTTGTGTAGGCCCTCGTTTGCACCTGGCCGGCAAGATAGCGCTCACATCTTGTCAAAGTACTCCAGTTCTCCGTGTGCAAGTTCAAGGCCGACGCAGCTTCACCTCTTCGTGCGTGAAACCACAAGCAGTGTTGGCCCGTACAACTTCTTCTCAGCGTGACCAAGGCCCCCCGCATCTCGTGTTGGACCCAATGCTATTCTAGAAAATATATCTGTATAAATATATTGTATCCACAAAAAATACAGAAAAATATACCAGTGAGGCACCAAGTTGCATACCAGTGACGCATTAGTACCCTTGGTGCATAAAGAGCTGGTGCGCCACTGGTATTAAAAGGTTACACATGGCGTACCATCCTAGTGCGGCACTAGTATCTTACCCGTGGCACACATGCTTCTTGCGCCACTGCTACGTGTTTTCTTTTTCACGTAAAAATCCTTATTCTAATTATTTACCTGATCTACTTTTGTTGCACCATTTTGTAACAACTGATATCGGAGCTGATGGCTTCAAGATACATCTCCTGCCCGAGGTGCTGCGCTCCTGGGACAGCACGGCGCAACGTCGATTGGATCAACAAACGCAGTCTCGCGGCATCACAGCTTCACCACGGTTCTGGTTCCTGAGATTCAACCTGAGAGATTGACACAATTTCGGCAGCGCTCTATGAGCCATCTTTGGCGGTTCCTGCAATATCAAATTCGTCAAGTCGCTGATCCGTCCGCACAGCGATCAACTTCGTTGTTCCAGTCGCGATCATGGAGATCAACTGGAATTCCGTGTGGCTTCCGATCCGGTTGGTCGTTGCTGATGTACTCCGTTCATGAAGAGAAGTTGTACACCAGATTTATCAATCAACTCAGCCGGCGGCGGGAGCTTCAGATCCAAGCAGAGATGGCAGAGCTGAAGTGGTCCTCGGGGATGATGTCTTTCGCGGAGGAGAGGAGGCTCATCGAGGAGAGCGCCAAGAGGAAGGAGGAAGAGAAGGTCACCGAGGAGCGGAGGCAAACCAAACTGAGACGGAAGCTGATCATGCTCCAGATCTGCCTCGCCTCGCCTTGGGCTGTCGAGCAGATGGCCAAAGGGTGGCGCCCGCAGCTATCTGGGCAGGGGATCGAGGAGCAGATCGTGGCGGCACAAGGGATGTTGGATCTGAAGGATCCAGACGATCCAATGAGGGAGATGGCACGACAGGGGCTCGAGGAGCTGGAGACCATGCCGTGAGCCAGCGAGGCTGGGGAATCTGGTCGCCGCTGAGTAGCGCTGGTTCAGCTGCAGGGGGAATCGTAGAGATTTTCCATGGATGGGCTTGTAAGGTCGACTCATGGCCTGAAAAAGCTGCAGAGAATCTGGAGGTACTCCCTTGTTCGGCATATCCTCTGTCGTCTGATGCCCATGCCAGTGCTATATTTCGGGGCGACACAAGGGAAGAGGACACTACCCAAAATGGAGGAGGCAGAGGGCTCATGCAGAGTTTTCCACAAAAGAACGGAGAGCGAGAAGATGATGAGAGAGGCCGCAGAAGGATTGGAGCTGTTGAGGAAGACGCCGGTGGGAATCATGGTGTTGCCGGCGCCACCAACCTGAAGGGTCTCCGAATTGCTGGGTCCAAACCCCGTCAGACCGCCCACTCCAACAGGATGGTCTCGGCTTCCAACAGAGGATGCAACATATGTCAGCAGCTCGTACGATCAAGATAGGAAGCTGCCACCGATGAAGCAAGAAGACCTGACTGCCATTTCCATAATGGAAAGGTTCAAACACATCTCCAGGCGCCTGCTAGGAGGGAACAAGAAGGTTCAGTTCGAAGAACCCTTCAAGGAAGGGTGCAAGGAAATCCTGTGAAAGGTATGTGTCGTAAAAGTTCTAGCAATCGTTTCCATGTTCTTGGTGATCTCTCTGTTGGAGAGAATGAATTAGATGAAGCTCCCTCTGATGAGGAATGTCATGCAAATCTCCCCATATGCTTTGGTGATTATCTTTCCATTGCAATGGATAAGAGAGGTATGAATGATAAGAAGAGCATTAGAGGACAGAGGAAAAAAGTGAGTCAAATATGCAGGGGATCTAGCTTAGGTAGAGAAACAAGCTCTACTGTATCAGAACATAGAAGCAGAGCTTCTTTGCAAAATGATTCAGTAGGGCATGTTAATGACACTCTGCTAGAAAATTTAGATCCTGGATGGTTTAAAATCTGCCAAGGAAAAGCTATTAGGAAAAACTTAAATCCTTTCCTTGAGGCACAAAAAGCTTTAGGGATAGTGAAACCTGCTCTGATGCTGTTAAGGCCAACAGCAGTTCACTCTGTCACCAAAGCTTGCAGCAGGCCTTTTAGGAAACCAGGGGATGACATACAGTGCTTTATTGGAATAAAATTTTCCATTAAGACGGTGCCATCTCGTGGGCTTGCCAAAAGTTCAGTTGAGCCCAAGCCCAGCCCACCAGAAACTCAAAAAAAGCAGACCATGTGCTTGTATAAAGCTAAGACAGCGACCCCTCTGTCTAAAAGGGTCTTTATACAAGAGCACTTGGACAACTTGATGGGGAGTTGGTGGGAGCATGAAGCTAGGGTTCCTTCGGCTCAAACGGCGGTGGAAGACTTGAGAGAGATGGGGGAGAGATACGATAGCATGGGAGGAGGAGGAAATTATGGCAGAGAAGATGGAGGATCAAACAGACATCAACAATATGGAGGATACAGAGCTAACACCTTCCAACGCCCACCCTTCTCTCGTCCTGGGAAATTTGGGGGAACCAGTACCAGAACACTCAGAGATTTGGGAGAGGACATGGGTAATTCAACAACCAAGGCAGAGGTTCATTTGGGCAAGGAGCAGGACAGTTCAGTAACAACCAGAATCAAGGGGGGAGAGGTGGAGACAGAGATCAATTCCAAGGGCAGAGTAGAGCCTATGTGCAGAAGACTATGCCTACTATCTCAGGAGGAGTCTCAACTGGTCAGAACAAAGTTGCTGATGAAAGAACAACTGTTTCGGCCACAACATCAGCTGCTTCAGTAGGGACAACACAACAGGTGCATATAGGGTCAAGCTCTAAGATAGAGTTGATATGGAATAAAGCAACTGTGGGTGACAATCTTCTCTGCAACAAATGTGGGAAAAAACACATTTCAAAAGACTGCACTGAGGAGATTGAGTGTGTCAACTGTGGCAAAGGACATCAGTCCATGAGATGTGCCTGGCTCAAGCAAAAAAATCCAACAGCAAACCTGGTTGGTTTTGGAGGACCTGGGTTATGCTGTTTTGTTGCTGAACATGTGATACGTCTCCAACGTATCGATAATTTCTTGTGTTCCATGCCACATTATTGATGTTATCTACATGTTATATGCACACTTTATGTCATATTCGTGCATTTTCTGGAACTAACCTATTAACAAGATGCCGAAGTGCCGTTCTCGTTTTCTCGCTGTTTTTGGTTTCGAAATCCTAGTAACGAAATATTCTCGGAATCGGACGAAATCAACGCCCGGGTTCCTATTTTACCCGGAAGCATCCGTAACACACGAGAACCGCCGGAGAAGGGGGCAGGGGCCACCACACCACACCCCGGCGCGGCCAAGGGGGCGCGCCCCCTAGGGTGTGGGCCCCTAGAAGCCCTCCCTGCGCCGCCTCTCCGCCTATATAAAGCCCCTGACCTAAAAACCTCGGGCGTTCGACGAAACCACGAAACCTTCCGGAGCCGCCGCCATCGCGAAGCCAAGATCCGGGGGACAGGAGTCCTCGTTCCGCACCCTGCCGGAGCGGGGAAGTGCCCCGAAGGCTTCTCCATCGACACCGCTGCCATCTCCACCGCCATCTTCATCACCGCTGCTGCTCCCATGAGGAGGGAGTAGTTCTCCATCGAGGCTCGGGGCTGTACCGGTAGCTATGTGGTTCATCTCTCTCCTATGTGCTTCAATACAATAATCTCATGAGCTGCCTTACATGATTGAGATTCATATGATGATGCTTGTAATCTAGATGTCATTATGCTAGTCAAGTGAGTTTTACTTATGTGATCTCCAGGAGACTCCTTGTCCCACGTGTGTAAAGGTGACGAGTGTGTGCACCGTGTGGGTCTCTTAGGCCATATTTCACAGAATACTTATTCACTGTTGAATGGCGTAGTGAAGTGCTTATTTATATCTCTTTATGATTGCAACATGTTTTGTATCACAATTTATCTATGTGCTACTCTAGTGATTTGTTATTAAAGTAGTTTATTCCTCCTGCACGTGTGCAAAGGTGACAGTGTGTGCACCGTGTTAGTACTTGGTTTATGATATGATCATGATCTCTTGTAGATTGCGAAGTTAACTATTGCTATGATAATATTGATGTGATCTATTCCTCCTACATATGCATGAAGGTGACAGTGTGCATGCTATGCTAGTACTTGGTTTAGTCCGTTGATCTATCTTACACTAAAGGTTACTAAAACATGAGCATTATTGTGGAGCTTGTTAACTCCGGCATTGAGGGTTCGTGTAATCCTACGCAATGTGTTCATCATCCAACAAAAGTGTAGAGTATGCATCTATCTATTCTGTTATGTGATCAATGTTGAGAGTGTCCACTAGTGAAAGTCTATTCCCTAGGCCTTGTTCCTAAATACTGCTATCGCTGCTTGTTTTACTGCGTTACTACTGCTGCGTTACTATCGCTGCGTTACTACTCGCTTGTTTACTCGTCCCGGGCAAAGCACCGTTCGGTGCCGTTGCTACTGCTTATTCATACCACCTGTATTTCACTATCTCTTCGCCGAACTAGTGCACCTATTAGGTGTGTTGGGGACACAAGAGACTTCTTGCTTTGTGGTTGCAGGGTTGCATGAGAGGGATATCTTTGACCTCTTCCTCCCTGAGTTCGATAAACCTTGGGTATCCACTTAAGGGAAACTTGCTGCTGTTCTACAAACCTCTGCTCTTGGAGGCCCAACACTGTCTACAAGAATAGAAGCTCCCGTAGACATCAAGCACTTTTCTAGCGCCGTTGCCTGGGAGGAAAGGTAAAAGGCACTCATACTACGGTCTCAGGTAAAGTATTTTTCCGGCGCCGTTGTGTGTGTGCTCAAAGCTATTTCCTTTAGATCCTGCAATTGCATCTTGTTGTTTCTTGTTTACACTAGTTTGGCATAATGTACAAGAGTGAGCTTCTTATTCTATTTCCTGATTTAAAACATGGATTGTTTGATGCGAAAATTAAAAAACCTATGAAATCTTATTTGCATGCTGGTAGTAATATTAGTATGAACGCTTTGAACACCATTGTTAATAATAATATAGAAAGTTCTAAGCTTGGGGAAGCTGGTTTTCATGATATTTTTAGTCCCCCAAGCATTGAGGAGAAAATTTTCTTTGATGATACTTTGCCTCCTATTTGTGATGATAATAATAGTGGTCTTTTGGCGCCACTTACTATGGAGAGTAAATTTTATTGTGATTATACTATGCCTCCTACACTTGATGAGAATAATAATGATAGTTACTTTGTTGAATTTGCTCCCACTATTACTAATAAAATTGATTATGCTTATGTGGAGAGTAATAATTTTATGCATGAGACTCATGATAAGAATGCTTTATGTGATAGTTATATTGTTGAGTTTGCTCATGTTGCTACTGAAAGTTATTATGAGAGAGGAAAATATGGTTGTAGAAATTTTCATGTTACTAAAATGCCTCTCTATGTGCTGAAATTTTTGAAGCTACACTTGTTTTATCTTCCTATGCTTGTTACTTTGCTCTTCATTAACTTGTTTATTTACAAGATTCCTATGCATAGGAAGCATGTTAGACTTAAATTTGTTTTGAATTTGCCTCTTGATGCTCTCTTTTGCTTCAAATACTATTTCTTGCGAGTGCATCATTAAAACTGCTTGAGCCCATCTTAATGGCTATAAAGAAAGAACTTCTTGGGAGATAACCCATGTGTTATTTTGCTACAGTACTTTGTTTTATATTTGTGTCTTGGAAGTTGATTACTACTGTAGCAACCTCTCCTTATCTTAGTTTTGTGTTTTGTTGTGCCAAGTAAAGTCTTTGATAGTAAAGTAAGTACTAGATTTGGATTACTGCGCAGAAACAGATTTCTTTTCTGTCACGAATCTGGGTCTAGTTCTCTGTAGGTAACTCAGAAAATTATGCCAATTTACGTGAGTGATCCTCAGATATGTACGCAACTTTCATTCAATTTGAGCATTTTCATTTGAGCAAGTCTGGTGGCCTAATAAAATCCATCTTTACGGACTGTTCTGTTTTGACAGATTCTGCCTTTTATTTCGCATGCCTCTTTTGCTATGTTGGATGAATTTCTTTGATCCATTAATGTCCAGTAGCTTTATGCAATGTCCGAAGCGTTAAGAATGATTGTGTCACCTCTCGAACATGTTAATTTTTATTATCCACTAACCCTCTAATGAGTTGTTTCGAGTTTGGTGTGGAGGAAGTTTTCAAGGGTCAAGAGAGGAGGATGATATACTACGATCAAGAAGAGTGAAAAGTCTAAGCTTGGGGATGCCCCGGTGGTTCATCCCTGCATATATCAAGAAGACTCAAGCGTCTAAGCTTGGGGATGCCCAAGGCATCCCCTTCTTCATCGACAAATTATCAGGTTCCTTCTCTTGAAACTATATTTTTATTCGGCCACATCTTATGTACTTTACTTGGAGCGTCTGTTTGTTTGTTTCTATTTTTGTTTGTGTTTGAATAAATTGGATTACATCATGCTTGTGTGGGAGAGAGACACGCTCCAGCTGGTTCATATGAACACATGTGTTCTTAGCTCATAATATTCATGGCGAAGTTTCCGCTTCGTTA